>NC_134700.1:253453923-253653923 GCF_043290135.1 Rhipicephalus microplus | reverse complement strand
AAATCGCAGTTGTGTGTGTCGAAACTTCATAAAGAAAGAGTGAAAGGCGACGCATAAAAAGTCCCCATACAGAATGGGACATATAATAGGGCACAACAAAAATTAAGGGAAATGTGCATGGTGAATTATATATATATATATATATATATATATAAAATTTTGAAGTCTCTAGGCCACGCAACAATTTTTTTCGAAATATAACGCTTCAATAAACTGCTTCTCACATTCACATGTACCTCCAAGATTTTTTCCAACATGATCGGAGATGGTCGAAAGTTGACCGGTTAAACTTGATGCGGAAAGTGTCATATATATGTTCTGTAAATATCTACATATGTAGCGATACCAAAATATACCTTGCTAAACATGCATTTCGAAGATGAGCGAATATTTAAAAAAGAAGCGTGTGCTGGAATGATGAGCTAGTTCACGTTTTTCGTTTCTCTTCATTTTGTTCATTTATATTATTAATTACTGCACTGCAGCGCTGTGCTGCTTACAACCTTGCTACGCGCTTTTCGATAGAAACGATTGCATTTCACTTTTAAGCTGAAATTCTGGTGTGTGTTTTTTTTGTGCCTTGGAACACCTGGAAAGGACCTATCAAGATTGCTAAACAGATTAACTATATCGAACGGTTACAAGGGTAAACAACGCGATAGAGTAATCGGTGCACGTGTGCATCGCCTGCTCAATTGCTAACTTGGTAGCAGAGGTTCTTGTTAATCTCTTTTGATACTTAGAATTGGTCTTCGCGATGTTATCGGTAGTTCAGCCTTGAGAGGAATTCAGTCAAGAATGAACATAGTGGACAACGAGTACCGCTGTGACAGCGTTTCTTGTGTTATCTCTATAAGACTGTGAGATAGGGCAGGATCCCGATGGCGGCGGTCGCATTTATCTGGAGCCGGAACGGTATATAAGCCCGTGTACTGTGCAATGCCAGTGCACGGTACAGAACCCCCAGGGGTTCGAAATTTACGAAGCCGTCCACAATGGCGTCTCTCATAATCAAACCGCTGTTTTGGTGTGTAACCACATATGTTATTATTATTATTATTATTATTATTATTATTATTATAATTATTATTATTATATAGTTTAGGAAAATGACTGTACATATTTCTGTCTTCGATACATTTTAATTACGATGCTTCTCTTCTCTACACTATATACTGAAGGACAGCACCCATTGTAATAGTCGCTTTTTCTGCTCAAGAAAGCATCTGTACAACTTTTTTTCCCCTTCCACATCGAGCATCGCAGCACGTTTCCACAAAGTTTTTTTATTTTTATTTTTTCATGGGAAGTAAGCTCTTGGACTGCACTATTGATTCCCCTGTGCTTTACTGCTTTATTATTTCATTAAAATATTACCGTGTGTGTATACGTTGGTGCTCTCTTACTTACGTGGCTTACCTCAGCTTAATTACAGTGTGGCGTCGTTAGCGCGCCGCTCCACCGCTCCCGCGCTGGACATATGCCTTTTTATAGGCAATGCAACCATTTTATACTCACTGGTACGCTTGATGCGCCACGTTTGTGTCTGAGACAGTTTGGCGTGAATGTTATAAAATGCTGCATCGGCGAAGGTGTCTGCATTGTTTCCACCAACGCTGTGCCGCACAGGCCATCTCGAGGCCACCAAAAGTTTTTCACTTGGTACTCTTACGAGCACAAGTTCGCTCAAATAAAGTGTACTTGTTTTCAAGTCACCTCGTCCCAGTGCTTGTGGGCCAAGATTGTCACATAAACGTGACAATATTTATTATGGCTATTACTTTTTAAAATTGATTTCGGTGCTCCACTTTCAAGCTGCCGCTACAAAGTACAGTGTGATCTAGCTGGGGAAGCGATTAAGCAAAGAAATTGAAGCAAAAACGAGGCTACAAAACAGCATCTCGAATTCATGCGAAGAAACAACGGCCGATGATTAATGCTTCGCCTCGAACGAAAGAAAATTATCTTCGTGGAATATACAAACGACCAAGCAAGTCGCACTTTATTTCATATTCTGTCCGCGCTTCTTTAGAGAACCATGGAGCAGCAGTCGGAATAATTAATCGACAGTTATTCGAAGGATTGCATGGGGAATATGCGCTGCATCACTTATACGGCTTGAATATTACCTTGAATGCCCTTGGAAAAGCACCGCTAGAATTGATTGGAAGCAGGTCTAATATACAGAATGCGAAGAGCATCAGCATGCACGCGATAGCATAGACTTTCAAAACTAGGCAGCTGCATACACCCCTCACGATAAAGTGAAGGATGGGGGCGCGGAACACTTCATTTTTTCGTTCCGGCGCTTCAGTGCAGTTAGAGCTATATACAGTGCTGTGCGGAGTCTTCTGGCTGTGAAGTACCCCCACGACTGAATGATCACCATTGTCGTGAGCTCTGCGGACCTTTGGCCTGTTGGTGCCTATACAAGGGTGGAGCCACTCACTTAGCCTGGGGCCTTCGTCCTACCGGTGCTCTATTTTTTCTGGACCGTAATAAAGTTCTTGTCATGTTATGCAATGCCATGTCTCACATCACCAATCTTCACTTAGTACATTAAATCACTTCGCTTGCCTTAATCTGTTTGGACCACCCCTTGCGCTTTTACATAAGTTTGCTGGCGAAGCCCCCCCTCCCCCCCCCGAACGCTTTTTGCGGCCGATAAAAAAAAATGAACGCTTTTTTTGCGGCCGATAATGTTCCCAGAAAGAACAATGACAGTGCTCAATACTATGAACCTTCTAATCTAATAACTACACTACACTAAATTTATTGACATTTGGTCTAAGAATCGCGAAAAGAGAACGTGATAAACTGGCAGAGATACTGTTCGCCTGTGTTTCCAGGTGAATCCTGCCGGTACCAAGAAATATTTTGAAGGGTAAAAAAAAAAAAGAAACATCATAACAACAACTCAAAAAGCGAAAGCTTTAGATAGAACTCAAGGACAAGTTAAGGTTTATTTACAAAATGATGGCTCTAGGCCAGAGTTCACAATGTCTGAGTCTTCGAATTTGTGTACTAGGTGTTTCAAGATATGTGTCTAATAATATTTAAAAATTACAGAAAGGAGGCGTCTGCATGCTACTTGCGGCGTTCTTTTTACATTGGCAGAAGGTATTATCAGATGTGTTCAAACATTAATTAGAACAATAATCACAGAAATTAAACAATTAAGTTTTTAACCATAGGTAATAGGCAATCGAGTCTGATGGGTCAAATATAATCATTCCTAACAACAGTCCTTAGCCGCTTCGAAATTTTGCAAAAGCGGCCAGTGCTATAGTCACAACGGAGCGATTAAATCTGGCCAATTTATCTGGCGAAACCGAAGCCAATGAACCAAACAGCGCATCTACCATTCACTTCGACAACGCCATCAATGACGACACCGTTTCACTCGCATTGGGGGAGAAGAATAAGCTGGAGCGGCCATGAAGCGAAATGTCTAGATCGACGGTTGATAACGGCGAGGAAAATAGCGCCATCATTGAGAGCGTTGTCGTAGTGAATCGTAGAAGCACTGTTTGGTTCGTCGTTTTTGGTTTCACCAGCTAAACTGACCAGATTCCATCGCTCCGTGGTGATTACCACTGGTCATCTTTATGAAATTTCAAAGCGGCTATAAACTATTCCTAGGAAGGAATTTGATTCGCCCATTGAATCGGACCGACTATTTCCACTGATTAAAAAGTGGATTCTTTTAATTTATGTAATTACTTATTTAATTAATGTGTGTACACATCTGAAGATGCTTTGTGTCGAAGTAAAGGGAATGCCGCAGGCAGCCCACAGATGCCTGCTTTCTGTAATTTTTACATAATATTGGACACATTTCTTGAAACACCCTGAATATAAGACAAGTTCTTGGATGGGCTCTTACATCTCTTTCCTTTTTTTTCCGTTTAAAATGGTTACCACGATAGCGCTTCCTATTTCTTGCGTCACTCTGGAAACATGGCTACTCTTTCAAACGTGTTGCCCCAATAAAACATTCTTTTGTTTGCTTCATTGTTCTTTCACTCTCTCACAAAACGTGTTACTTACCACTGTGGTGTACGCAAACACCTTCTTTCTTGCACCCTGTGTCCTGTAGAACATATTAACAATAGCCCCTTGACAGCATACAGGTTAAAGCTGATACGCTTCACAAGGTCACTGAAACAAAACCGTATTGCGAACGCAGGCTTTTCAGTGATTCCAACGTCGTGTCCGTAGTCGATCACTCGGCTTAGATGCGTTTAAGTTTAACGTATCCCTGTCAGACATCGAATGCTTCTGGGGCAAACTTTAGGTAGTATAGCGTCAACGCAGCGAACGCCAAGGAGGAGCGACAACTTTACAATATACGTGAGCAAAGTAGGTGGAGACCATTGTTTTTCAACGGGCGTAAACGCAGGGCGTATAGCGTTCGCGTTTTCTCACGTGATTCCATTCTCCATTATTCAGTCACGCACTTTTCAGTTTTCCTGAATTGTTTTCCGCTCTCACACGTTCCCGGCTTTGTACGAATGCGTACATGCGAACGGTCCGGGACTCTTGGTGTTCGCTCGCGCACGCTTGAGACAAATGCTGCGCAGGCACGCCTTTCGGCGTCGACGTTGTTTGTAGTTTCGCATCTGACACGCGCTCTGAGCCGTACTCCATTATGTACGGTGTATGTTCTCCGCTTATTTTTTTTTTCCTTGCCCGATGTGAATGTGAAGAAATTGCTAACTACGAAAAAAGCGTTGCATCAAAGCCCTCAAGTTGGTTCAGGTGTTTGTATTGGAGACTATAAAGAGTGTTGCGAAAGTATTGACAAAACAAGAACCATTGAAGAGTTCATGTGATCTACTCCCAGTACTTCTCGTCGATAATAGCCCAGGAATGCTCAGCCGATTGAGCTCCATATGTATGTTTTAACAGCGTTGATCTAATGTAGCTTGGCAAGAAATAACTTCATTACTTTTTTTGCGAATATATAAGATTCCGGACGCGGCGGACGCATTTATATGGAGGCGAAATGGTATATGTGCGATATCACTGCACGTTAAAGAACAAACCAAGTGGTCCAAATTATCGCAGCTCTCAGTTACGGTCTGTCTGATAATCATATCGTGGTTCTGGAATGTTGACCTGGAACATTATTATTCCTAATGTACCATTAGTTTCTGGCCTAAAGCCGACAGTTTTTTTTTTCCGATGCAACTCTTAACATCCTTCAATCTTGCTCGGAACAACACGCTCTCAGCAGCATGCAGCCATCTCGATAGCTCGATATGTGGGGTTTATAGTCCCAAAGCCATGCCACATGGTCATGAGAGACGCCGTAGTAAAGGGCTCCGGAAGTTTCGACCACCCGGGGTTCTTTAGCGTGCGCCCAAATCTGAGCACACGGGCCCACAGCATTGTCGCCTCCGTCGAAAATGTAGCCGCCGCAGCCGGGATTCGATCCCGCAACCTGCGGGTCAACAGCCGAGTACCTTAACCACTAAACCATCGTGGCGGGGCATGCAGCCATCTCGCGCAAAGTTTATGTTCATGTATATTTCTGTGTGCCGTATTCGAGAGTGTACTTCACCGGTCATTCTATACGATTGACGTCAACATCTTGACAGCCTTCCCACGGCACCTCGTGCGCCATTCGACACTGCCGTAGTTTAACGTTCGCTTTACGCTTAGCAGCACGTTACGCTGCTCGCCGCGCTTGTATAATCAGAAAGCAGGGTAGATCCCTCGCGAGGTCTGAGACGAAGCCCCCAAGTGGCGCCTGGTCACTGGCAAAGACCACAGACTGAAAGGCAGAGGCCATGCAACGCCTGACTGCAGCTCGCCTGCCATTCAAACGAGACTTGGGTCACGACGCTCGCTCGTTAAACAAGCTGGCGTGCGTCAGCTTGCTCCCTTTGCTTTCATCGTGTTCTCGAAGTATGCGCACCAATGTACTCGCCAGATAGGTCGTTACTGTCGTACGTGCGCACAAATGCACGTAGCTCCCCGTGTTATCGTATGACTTGCATGATGACAATACGTGCATAACAAAAAAAAATAGCATAGCACCGTACGGGCACGCCAATAAATATCGTAGCAAACACAATGCTGAAAACCGATGACTACGCGATTCACACTTAAGACACTGATTAGAAAGTACAATGAAAGATTGTCAATTTGGCACTCGTTATTTCGAAAAATCTGATAATTTGGACGTGTTCCCGTCACGGCCAGCCTACAAGAAACTTTTTTTTTAATCTGACCCATTTGGCCGCAACCCGGTAAATTCGGACGATTTACTGGCCGCACGCTGAGCGCCGCAAATATTGATTGATTGATATGTGGGGTTTAACGTCCCGAAACCACTATATGATTATGAGAGACGCCGTAGTGGAGGGCTCCGGAAATTTCGACCACCTGGGGTTCTTTAACGTGCACCCAAATCTGAGCACACGGGCCTACAACATTTCCGCCTCCATCGGAAATGGCGCCGCAAATATGCGACGGAAAGCAACGAAAACGGCGTTCGTGGACAGCCGGCCGGAATGGCCACGGGCTTCGAGAAATGCCAGATCGCCATGCACAATCACGTTTTGGTATACGTGATAAAGTTTGGGTGGAGAGCACGTTTCTAATTTGGGTGGTTCACGTTGTGAACGAAGTTGCAAAGAACGGTAATTGCGGCTTCTGCACTACATTTATGCGAAATATTTCAATACTGAACTTAGGCATTCCTCTATCAAACGAAAGTACATTGGTGTAATAGGCACTTGTGTATTGTTTTTCTTGATACTTTTGATAATCTGGCATTCAGTAAATGCGGACTGTTCTTTCCGACCCCGCAAAATCCGACACAAGGGCACGCGCATACACACACAAACATACACACAATCACATACACACACAAGCAAACACACACACAAACACACATACACACAAACAAACACACACACAAACACACACATACACACAAACAAACACACACTCACACACACAAACACACACACATACACCCAAATACACAAACACACTCACAGACAAACACACACATACACACAAACACACACACATACACACAAATACACAAACACACTCACAGACAAACACACACATACACACAAACACACACACACAAACACACACGCACACACACACAGGAACACACACTCGCACACACACACACACACACACACACACACATACACACAAACACACACACACAAACACACAATCACACACACACACTCACAAACACACACTCACACACACAAACGCACACACATACAAACACACACACAAACACACGCACACACAAACACTCACAAACACACAACCACACACACACAAACACACTCTCACACACTATCACACACACACACACACACAAACACAAACACACGCAAACACACACTCACACACAAACACACACAAACACACACTCACACACAAACACACACACATACACGCATACACAAACACACACTCACACACATACACACACACACTCACACACACAAACACACACACTCAGGCACACACGCACACACACAAACCCACACAAACACGCACTCACACACACAAACACACACTCACACACACAAACACACACTCGCACACACAAACATACACACACTCACATACACACAAACACACACTCACATACACAAGCACACACACACACACACATAAACACACACACGCGCGCCGCGCGCGCGCGCGACGGTTGGACATAGCAAGACCGGTGTTTCTCCAGCATTCGCGACATTGGAGCTCTGGTAGTGGACTGGAAAATGACAGCCTTTTTTACTTAAATGTGAAAAAGAGGCAGTTGGTGAGTTACACGATGAGCAGCGAAGAAATGAAAACGGCGGATTAAGAACATACATCCTGCGCAGGCAAGGCTCTTCAGTTTGCTATAGCTGTGTGCTCGGCGCCTATGCATTGTAGTGCGCCGACAAGTGTGGCTGCCGGTGCCCCGCCGTGGTGGTCTAGTGGCTAAGGTACTCGGCTGCTGACCCGCAGGTCGCGGGTTCAAATCCCGGCTGCGGCGGCTGCATTTCCGATGGAGGCGGAAATGTTGTAGGCCCATGTGCTCAGATTTGGGTGCACGTTAAAGAACCCCAGGTGGTCGAAATTTCCGGAGCGCTCCACTACGGCGTCTCTCATAATCATATAGTGGTTTTGGGACGTTAAACCCCACATATATATCTAAGTGTGGCTGCCGGTCGCCACGGATCGCCGGGAGAATCAGCGAGCGACGGGTCGTCCCGATACTCTCCATAACCAGTGAGACGAAAATCACGCGCGCACATGGGGCGTACAGACGCTGTCGTTTTCCGCCAGCCGTATCCCGTGTGCCTAGCGTGGGACACCAGTGTGTGCATGTCAGAAACGCCGACCGTGGAGGGGGGACGCAGTCACGAGCAATCGCTCATTTGCATAGCCCAGAAATGAGCCCAGCGAGCTTTTTCTTCCCGCTGCGGTCGTCCAGGATGTCTCAGAGAACACGGTGCAGCCCCTTGATAAATTTTCGCGAGACATCCGTGAGTTGACGTCGTCTGCGTAATTAGGATGAACAAGAAATGTTTGTACCTTAGAACATTGAAATGTGCAGGGAATGTATGCGGGAAACGATGATAAAGCTATAAAAATTTACTCAGTGCAAGAAAATACCAACCAGACAATAACTGTACAGAAGATTCAAGGCAGACGCGGCTTTCAACTGGTTTCATCATCGTTTGCGTACTTTCCTTATGTGTTGCATATTTTTCTTGCGCTCACTATTTTTTCTTGTTATGTACCAACCAGACCTTCAAAACGTCATATTAAGGAGACAAAGTGCTTACTTTTATGCTACCCATGTGTGTTTTTACGCTTATACTTTAAAAGGCTGTACCAACAGGCATAGACGTCCGTAAAGGAGAGGGAGTGCCCATCTTCGTGTGGGATGAGGGGGGGGGGGGGGTGCGCTTTTGCCTCCTATGAATATTTAGGCGGGCCTGACACGTCAATGCGTATCGGGCAGCATCACAGCCGCGCATGTCTTCTTTGCTATACGATAGTGTCCGAGAACCTCAAACATGGCATACCCTCCCCCCCCCCCCCCCCCCGTGCCTACCTTTAGAAAGCTTGAAACCGATAGGCTGTTGAGAGAAGCCCGTCGTTGCTTCATGTTTATCTTGAATGCATTGCAAAGCTTTGCTTTCGGACTTGGCCAACGAAAAGAGGGGAGGGGGGCGAGGTGCACTGCGGTGAAACTTCGTACCCCGATCCCCCCCCCCCCCTTGTATAGATATCTGAACATGGATATATGTTTAAACTTTCTTCAAGGCCATTAACAACCCTAAATCTACGACATTGCCAGCTATTGTGAAGCTGTGTTAGACTCTGCTAAACGCCGCTCTTTCACTACTACGGGAGCCATACATTTTTCTGTAATTTAAACCTGTCAATGGCCCGTGCAAATGTCAAACAATCGTGTACTGCCTAGTACTAAACGTACATGTTCCCAACTATCCCTTTGTTCTAGCAATTCATATTTCACTGTCTTCCATCTCTCTCTCTCTCTCTCTCTCTCTCTCTCTCTATCTATCTATCTATCTCTATCTCTCTCTCTCTCTTTCTCTCTATCTCTCTCTCTCTTTCTCTCTATCTCTCTCTCTCTTAGTGGATGCAGGTTTACGGAGACAAAGTCTCCGTAAACCTCTCCGTAAACCAATCTCCTTACCAAAGTCTCCGAACCACTGTCGTGGTCCCTCCCCGCCCTCCCCCAGAACATTGCACGTATTAAATTAAAACAACACAGCAGCGGCCTGCACGCACAGTGCCATAGGATTTGCTTTCGTGCGAAGCATTGAGTAAATTATACATCTCTGACACACGGCGTAGACGTGGAAGCAAGCAAAGCGTGGTCGCTGTCACAGCGAGTAGGAGCAACACTTCCTCCTCCTGCCCTGCGAGTTTCTGCCTTGCATGATGATAGATGGTAGCGCAGACAACGAACACGGACAAGAGAAGGCACATAGACACAACACAACAACTCTTGTCCGTGTTCGTTGTCTGCGCTACCATCTATCATCATGCAACCATACCAACAAGCCCAAGTCGCCACCCTCATTGACTTCTGCCTTGCGTATACGAACACGCAAAGGTGACGCCTGCCGACACGAGAGAAAAACGCATGTACTGATAAATACACAAAAAGAGGGAATCGCTTTGGGGTTAGACTTCAAATAAATCTTTCCATTTGCGCAAACGAATATCCACGAAGAAAAAAAAAAGAAAAACTCCTTACACTGACTGACTCTTCTCACAGAGTTCCTTACACACACTCCTAAGGCGACTCGAAGGTGAGAGCCACATTCTTTTCATTCTCAGTCAAGGCAGTGGCATAGCCAGGGAGTGGCACACAGGAACCAGTGCGCCCCCTGTAATGTGCAAATAAGTCCACAGGCCCCCAGCATTTCTGATCTATTATAATGAAGTTGCCACATCCTGGATTAGACCCCGCGATATCCGGGTCACCATCGAGTCCTAAGTCATGGCAGATCTTGCGCGCTCATCGTGGCCATCGGTACTTACCCTTCGTTTGGTTGATCCATTTCGATGGCGGTGCGTTGTTGTCGCAAAGCACTACCGAGTAGATGACAACTCTTCGTGGCATATGAATATAGGAACGCCATTGGGACTTATTGAATACAAGTCTAGACGTTTCCTTTTTACCACACGGATGTCATCTTGTGCGTAGCCAGCCTTGTTTTCTTTTACCTCATACTTTGGCTTGCATCGATTTCCATTCCATTGAACCTGTAATTCGCGTGAAATGAACAGAAGAATGTTCTAGATTCAAAAGTGTTGCTTCGACAGGCCTCTGAGGTTATTCGCATATATGGCGGCGATATCACATTATTGCGATGTCATGGATGGCCATGACAAGCACATATGAGACTTTGTTTATGGATAGACCAACAAAAAAATCACAGGATATCCTCGGAGTGAATAATGATGAGGGGGGCGA
Organism: Rhipicephalus microplus; assembly: GCF_043290135.1. Taxonomy (NCBI): domain Eukaryota; kingdom Metazoa; phylum Arthropoda; class Arachnida; order Ixodida; family Ixodidae; genus Rhipicephalus; species Rhipicephalus microplus. Next base: position 253,642,930 of record NC_134700.1, on the reverse strand, counting down.
AGCATCCGTCAGCCTGTTCATGCTTCCGTCCGTCCGTTCGTTTTTGCTTCCGTACATCCGTGCGACCATCCGTGCCTCTATCCATGCGTCCGTCCGTGCGTCCGTCCGTGAGTCCGTCCATCCGTCTGTTATCCGTCCATCCGTTCGTACGTCCGCACGTCCGTCCATCTAGTGAACACTCCAAGGAGCTCCAGCTCGCATCCCCTGTGGCACATGCCCGCTCCACGCTTCCATCCATCCGTCCGTCCGTCTGCTAGTCAGTCAGTCCGTCCGTCCATGAATCCATCCGTGCGTCCATCTAGTGGACACTTCAAGTAACGCCATCTCCCATCTCGCATCCCCTGTGGCACATACCCGCTCTAGAGCGGGTATGTGCTACCGGTGGCTACGTACGACAACGGAGGAAGGACAGACCCACACCTTAAGGAGCTTCATCCCTAAAATAATTATTCATTTCTCACTGTCCACTACTGAATTTTACCCCTTAAGACGTTATCGGCAGGCTAAACAAGCACAGGAAGTAAAAAAAGAAAGAAAGAAAAAAGGCCAGCGTTTGCAGTGGCATGCTCTGGAAGGAACTAAAATGAAGCCAAAGCGAGTTCCAGTGCACCGCTTCTTCGTACGCACCACCTACCCGGTTTCTCTTGTGTGGTTTCCTTTCTTGCAACCGCGTTGGTCGGCACGCGGAGCTACCACACCGAACCACTTCGTGCGTTACGACAACAACATCGTCCCCTTTCGATGTTTGCGCCTTCACGCTGCCGTGCGTAGGGTGGAGCGAGACCCATACGAACTGTCCTAAGCAAACAAGGGTGTGTATGCATTCACACAGCGATGTCTCCTTATCGTCAACAGTCCCGATCAGGTAGCAGCGGCGGACGGCTTGCCAAGCTAAACATCGCCGTTGCATAGGTGTTCCGCGCGACGGTGCATCACCGTGCAACGAGGGACCAACACGGTCAGCCAAGCGCTCCGCGCGAGTCCTGGCGACCAGGAATGCGCAGGCTTTCCGCGTGCAGATACGCGCAGCCAACAGTATAGAGTCAATGCAACTCCCGAGTCAGAGTAACCATGGAAGCAGAAACACTATCTAAGTCATCTTTCGAATTGGTTAAAGCAGAATGAACTGCGCTTAAATGCAAAAAAAAACAACAACCTATATGATGTTCTGGCCTATAAACAAGCCTATCAGTAAGGTAATTGTAAAATTTGAAGGGAATTCCATTGCACACGTTAGAGAACAAAAATTTCTTGGCGTGTGTTTTCAGGAGGCGTTAAATTGGAACACACATGTCAACCATTTAATTACCGCACTGGCACGAATAGTCGATTGTTTCTTTAGAGCAATGCATTTAATTCCACTAGGTTAAAAATAAGTATGTACTACGCGCTCTTCCACTCTAAAGTGACTTATGGGATGCTAGTTTGGGGAGCGACATCACAAAAAAATCACCCAAAGCCTGTAACCGTACAAAATAAAATACCGCATTGTTTCGAAAAATACAGAGGTAACATACAGGACTTGCGAACTACTCTACTATTTATCAAACATTCCATGATCAGGGTAGATAAATTATATTACTTTGAATTGAGGCAGTCAATTAAAAAAAGGACAAGTTATACGAGGAAAGTTGTACCGAAACACTACACACTACCATTTGCGAGAACAAACGAAGCGAGCACATATAACAAGTACCAATTATAGAAAACAATGTGTGGCGTACCAAACATCTCAAGTGATAAGTGCCCTAGCAAAGAAACCCAACTTTAAGGCCAGCAAAGCAGCTTTTAAGAACCAAACAGATAACTTGTTACTAACCACTGGTACGCATTATCAAAACCAATAAGTGGAGTTTCATGCCTCGACCAATCCGGAAACCATTCATTAACTTGTATTTTGATAGTAGTATTGTACAGATTATTATAGGTGCGTCCTTATGTACTTTGTGTTTTATGATGTTTAAATTTTATTGTCAATTTCCTTGGTTATGTATCTCCATGTGAGGGATGTCTAATTTTGCAAATGTGCTATGTAAACATTTTCTCTTTGTTTTTGTGTGAATTTTGTAAGCTTGCAAGCAACTTTTATCTAATTTCTATGTAACCAATGTATTGATTTTCGTCTGTTTCTGTCTGTGCTCATATCAAAGTTTAGCACGAATTGCGGAGGGACAGGGGTCTTTGTCAAACTCATTGACTTTAGCCCTTGCCCCTGCAGTGAGCCCTGTACAGTGCTTACTGTAAATAAAGTACTCTTACTCCTCGAATATGTTGAGGGGATGCTTCCTCCCCCCTCCTGCCCTCCAACTCTTATCAGAGATTCGTTTGTTCGATTGTTCCTCGATCGCTGGCGAGGGATTGCGCCACTTTTTCTTCCTTCTTTCATCGAGCTCCCACTTGATGTGCAAGTCGGGACCATGTGTGCTGCTTCCTGGTGCACAGAAAAGAGAAGGAAGCGGATAAACGCCGGTGCGTGGTTCTGCAGTCGTGGGAGAACAGGAAGAGTGTGTACAGAATGAGGTGCGTGAAGAGGAGGGAAAACTATAGTTGCCAAGGAAGGACCCTTCGGCAGATGCGGGCCTGCGGAAGCAGCGCGTAGCTCATTCCTGGGCTGCATTCGCATAATCAGAAACAGCTTGATGCAGCTAATTCCACACGCGAGATGTCGGTAATACGAACAGAAGCCCTTGAACACACGTGAACTTGTCGTACTACAGGTCCCGAAAATACTACAAGGGCATGTTGTCGGAGCACTTCATGTGCGTCGTTGCTTCGATCAGTTGTTTTGCGCAACGACTATCACACGGCTATACGAAACTTTGAACACAGTGAAGTCCTTTAGGATGTGTTTATATTTCCAGCCAAGGCCGGACTCAGATTACTGTTGCCTCTGAATTCTCGAATATTGACAACGCCAGAGTTGTTCTATGAGTGTACGGCTTCGCTTGGAGGATTCGGAAACTCTGGACTGGTTTGCGTGTTATTTGGAAGATTCTTCTACTTTTGATACATACGTCCTTGATGTAGAAAGCTTGAATCTCCTACTTGTACCCCGCGAAGGCCATCGGCGTTCGCCCTCGACACAGCCGTCCACTATACCTCCTTTGCCATCTGCAGGTTGGCCAGGTTGAGGAGACGCCATATAAAAGACATAGAAGGCAGGCGAGAATGAAAGGAGTGTGGCAAGTGTAACTTCCTATTTTGGGCTTGTACTGTCAAGGTACTACGGTGCTGTATGTACCGCCGGGATACCGCGAGAGAAGGATATGGAAGTTGCCGCCGTAGTGATCTGTGTACGCCGTTCCACTTCACGTGATTTCTTGGAGATGTTGGTTGGTTGGTTGTTCCTTAAAGTCCTCGCGCAACTCGCAACGGGGGGTTGGCCGTGAAACTGACGGTACCTTATTTTAGATATAAAATTATTGTAGCAGCCGAATACATCTAGATATGGATGTTTTAAAAAAGAACACATTGTGTTCGCACCAGCAAGTGCACTTTCGAGTCTTGTTCCACACTATGTGAATTTTTTCAATTTTATGCGCAGTAATTGATTTGAAGTTGCTCTGGCTTAGAGATGAGCAAATCTGTCATAGAGCTGTAAATATATTTCTAGACATATCCTAAACACCGTCTTCGTTTCTTTGCCTTTCATTTGAAGCGTTGTGGCGCTTGACGCACGTGATTTTGATTTTCTTTCACGGGCACTTACAATGGCGAAATGTGAGACGCTACTTTTCAAATCAACCCTAATGTCAGTGAAACGTCAATTGTGGTTGTAGGGCTGGTTATCCAATTTTATAATTTTGACATATATACTCATAGCATAAAGCAATCGCGCTACGTTAACGCCCTTTGCAGTTAGGTGCCATGCGTTGAAGTTGATTTATTTCCAGGTAAATCCTCGCGATAACCAGCGCTTTATATCAGCTTGTCGCTCCTGGTGTTGCTGATACTCATGTTCTTGTTGGTATTGTTGCACAAGTGCAAATAACTGCTTATATAAACATCTGCAACTCTTCAACATAAGTCTGCGCGTGCAGCATTTGCACATATACTTAGCGTTATTTCATAACGTGTCACTCAATAAAAAATTACAACACGATCACCTTCCCCACGCATGCTTCGCATAACGTCGATTATCAAGGGTGGGATCTGCCGAATTTAAGGGGCGAAGCCCCTTAAGCCCTGGGTCGTGCACCCCTGATGTATGTAGTAGTAGTAGTAGTAGTAGTAGTAGTAGTAGTAGTAGTAGTAGTAGTAGTAGTAGTAGTAGTAGTAGTAGTAGTAGTAGTAGTAGTAGTAGTTGTTGTTGTTGTTGTAGTAGTTGTAATAGTAGCAGTTGTAGTAATAGTAGTAGTAGTAGTAGGTAGCAACCTCTTGTTTAGTCCTTGGAATGTCCGCTAGATGCGGGGACTTGTATATGATGAATATATAATGAACAGATGCGAAACGGTGGTACTTGGAGTGTTCACTATATGGACGGACGGATGAACAGACAGACGCACGGACGGAAGCACGAACGCACAGATGGACACAAGGACAGACGCACAAATAAATGGACACACGAACGGTCACACGGACGGACGGAAGCACGGACGAACTGACGAACGCTTCATCCCACTCATCATCATTCACTCCGTGGGGATATGCTGTGATTTTTTCCCGTACGATGAAAACACCGTTTCCTTAGAATGCGTTGCAGATGCTGCACGCCCTGCGTCCATTACTTAATGGTCACTCGAATAATTATCAGCAGCAGTATCAATGTACCGGACACATGCCAGAGGATGCACCACGTCTCGTATTCCGTCCTTACAACGGAACGTTTTCCTGAACCGGCTACCGCCAAGACCTACCAGTTATAACTCGACGGTTGCTGCCCGCGAATGTGTTCCAGAACTGGTGCGTTGCTTGAGGTAATATTCGAATCACAGCGTTTAAAGTGTTCGCGTATATCTCCGTAGGCCTTTGATGTTTTCTGTATGCAGTGCCCAGCCCCGTGTCATGTGAATAAGGCTCACCAAACAACTTTTGCAGACCTCAGTGACAATTTTGGGTGGCAATTAATATGCACTCTCTGATGAAGCTTCAATAATTAGATTTCCCTAAAAATGTGGCACATATTTTGGGGGATTGGCCAAGAAAGCTTAGCGATTTTTTTTTCACTTTTTTCTAGCCCCCCATTTTCTTTTCCCAGCGCAAGGTTTTCAAACCATACGCGCGTCTCCTTGACCTCCCTGCTTTTCCTATACTCATCGTTTCTCTTTCTCAGGGAAATTATCACTGGACTGCAAAGAGCGTAAACAAACAAAATATTCGACATTTGAATCAACGTCAATCAAGTCAATTGATAAGACGTATGAGCCGTGTCAACTGGCCGTTAACGACTGTTTTTGCTGCACCAGAGGTCACGAGCCCTCGATACGCGCCTTAAATGCAACTATAATTAATTTTTTCGCTACGTTCACAGGCAACTAAGTGCTAACTTTATATCTTCATCTCGACGAAGCCTTCGCAATGTTGAGAGGCAGCGTTGCAAGTGGCTACTGTGGTGATTGTTGCCTGGCATCCAGTTGTGTTGTGAACTGCATAAGGTGCTGCCGATCAAAGCGTGTGCGTTATAATTTAAATTGTACGTGGCGTCGAAAAAAAAGTATGAAAAATATCAGCAACAACGACGATTGAGGCCGCGCAGGCAGGCAAAGAAATTTAGTTGGATCCGGGGGCGACACTCCCGTACTCTCCCCTTAGGGGGTGAAATTGCAGCGTAATCTTGTTTACCACCATCTGCAGAAAAAAAAGAACCATATATCTAAAAAAACCGTTAGTGACAAAAGATAGATATCAATGCAGGCGTCTGTGGGCCACGTCGCATGTTTTGACCAAATACACATGATACAAACGAAACAGAAACACTCGTGTTTCGCGAGCGTTTCTCAGTTTTTCGATAGCGATTTTACGAAAGACCCTTATTTATGCAATTCACAAAGAAGGCGTGACTAAGGGCGTCGGGGCAAAGAAAGGAAAGAAAGAAGAGAGTGGGGCAGTAAAATATTCTTTTTTTTTTTAGAAATTCTGTTAAGCGCTGTCGGAATAAGCCAAGAAAAGAGCAAGATGCATTGCGCTGCTTCGAGGTACATCACTTCATCGTATTGTCGATGCCGAACGGCCACTGGGCTGCTCGCGTCTTGAGGACGACAGAGAAGACGCCGTATTCCAATGCGGTGACTCGTGCCGTGTTGTAGGAACATTATCACCATCATCATTGCGCACCAAGGTGCGCGAGGCGCTGGCACTCTCGCTGACGTAGGTGCGCGTCTCGTGGTCTTCCAGGCAGAGACTGCGCCTGATTGTGCCGATCCTCAGCCGGCAGCTGCGGAGTGGAGTTCGAGCGGCATCGCTCGCACCAAGAGCCGCCGCCTCGCAAGCCTCGAACCGTCAGAAGCTACCACCAAGATGGCGTGCGCTACGCTCAAGAGATCCACCAGCTGCGACCCGCTGAGCCCCGACGGAAGTTCGGCGAAGCGACGAAGGTTGAGCCTGGCGACGTCGTCAGACACTGTGCCGCGTCGTGCCCTCCAGGCCAGGCCGCAGCAGGCACACTCTTCATCCTTCGTCGACGCGACGCCAAAGATTACGTCCGAGGAAATCGAGGCCTACGTCCACGACGAGATGATGCGTCTCCAGCATCGCAGGCAGCTGTTCTACCAGCAAGGATACCAATACTGTGCCGCCTCCCCCGCCGGGCCCGATGCGATGCCGCCTCAGGGTGCAAAGACCGAGCTGCCTGCCTTCACGTTCCGCCAGGTGGGCATGATCGTTGAGCGCATGGTAAGCGAGCGAGAGAAGCAGCTCCGCGAGGTCTACGACCGCGTGCTGTCCGCCAAGCTGGCCGAACAGTACGACGCTTTCGTCAAGTTCACACACGACCAGATTCAGAGGCGCTACGGCAGTGTCAGGCCGAGCTACTTGTCGTAGCGAGCCTAACCGTACCATGGTGCAAGATGGATCAAATGGCAGTGACGTAATGTGGGGCGGGGAGAAACATCGGGTCTGGTCCTCGACAACTGAAGCAACGGCGGTCAAAACTGAGCAAAAGGTTCATCATCACATTGGGGTCTAAAAAAAGAAGAAAAAAATGCAGTGCTTCCTCATCTTTCTGCAGAACATTGGATAGGGCAACTACACGATAGTGTTGTCACGCATTAACTCTGTATTGCATTTTGCCCGACTCTCATGTCACCTTGACGTCATCTTTGCCTACGTGACTTGCGCTGTACCTACTCATTGTACGCTGTTTGTCATTAAAGGAAGTGCCCAAAGCCATTCTTCGTTTGTTCAATGGGCTTTCTGGGCTTGTTGTCCCCCGATAAACTTTCGTGGGCGTCAAGCGGGCCCCCTGTCATTGTTCATACTGGAGTATTATGACCATGCGAGTTTCCAGTGGTAATGGCGGCCGACGAATCATGATACAGTATTCCAAGAATTTTTTCGCCCGAGAAGGTGGGTGCCAAAGACAGCTGCAGTTCATCTTCGCATTCATTGCGAAGTTCCGTGAGGACGGAGTGTGTGGTGGGACTTCACTATCTTGGACAGAGAACCATGAGCACGCCTGTGCCCCTTGAGAGATGCATTTGGTCACTGGGTCTTAACCCTGACCTGAGCATACAAGAGATGTCTTCGAAATCACTGTTTTCTGGCATCTTACGCAAAACTGAGTTATAGCGGTCGCACCGACCTTTGCATCATCTTGAACCATTGTTGTATTTTGGCAGGCCGGTTGCATTAGAAGAGACGCGAAAGCCAGATGGGATAGCGGGCGTCGACTAGACTTCTCGCATCAAGAACAGGGCTGTAGAGGCGCGCGCATATCCCCTGTAGCCCGGCCGTGCCTGTATACACGACATATCTCTATTCGGCTTTCTTTGATATATGTATATATTAGCGTGTACATACCATATTCCCTCGATCGACATTTGTGCAGGGAGAACGCGGGTGTTCTGGTCTACCACGCTTGCGGTCATTACTGGTCCGCACTTGCCACTTGGTAATGTCTAAATCACGGAGTGTTGAATGCGTATTGTTTTATCATGCGTTGGATGCGACGCACAGAGAACACGAGTCTCGAAGCGCCGGGAAGATTGAGTAGAAAGTGACATAGCCGAGACCAGGGCGGAAGCTCTCTTTATTCTTCCCATTCGCGGTGTTAAATACCCCCGTGAAGCGCCCCCTGAGCGCGATGACCCGAAACCGAAACAACAACCAATTGGCCCAATACTGCACATATGACCAAATAATTGCTATAATGTTGGCTAGGAATGGCTTACCATAGCCGAATGTCGGCTATAGTTGCAACATATTGGCTATATTATGCCTAAATTATCGGAAATTAAGGCTCTTAAAGTAACATTAGAGAGCTTTAGTACTGCGGAATGGTGCTACGTACGCATCACGCAAGCGTCTTGCGTTACGTGGCGTCGTTTGCCACTAATCGGCTTTTAGTACACCGTAGTACCCGCGTACGTAACGAGCGTGAAGCGTGCTGCGCCATTTGGTAGATCAAAATAGAAGTGCGTGTTGTTGACAGCCAATGTGAGCCAATCCAAGTGTTATAGCCAGATTATGGCCATATTTTAAACCACAGAGCCGGTCGGTACTTGCCTTCGATGCCGCCATTTTGCAAAACGAAGTCTCGCGCTATCGCGAATTTGTTCGAGAGCGGCGCGATCACCTCATACGTACGCACGCACGCATCTCATGCGTACGTACGTAGCAGCTGCGTACGTAACGCGATACGTGCGCGTTGCGGTCTGCGCACGCGTACTACGCAGAACGTGGCGTCCCTACGTACGCAACGCCGCCACGTACGCAGCGTACGCAGTACTAAAACTCTCTATTGTGTTCATTCGATTCCAATCGAGTAGTGCTCTGCATGTCTGTAGACAGCAACCTGAGTTGGTACTGCCTGATTTTTTTAATGCAAATCAGTTTGTGCAAGCCTATCAAGAACTGATTCGCAATTTCATCGCGAACTATGACGTCATTAGAAGGTTCGTGGGTAGCTCTGAAAAAGGTTCCGACAGAAAACTTTGAGAAAGTTACCCAACTCGGGATTCGAACTTTCGACTACCTGGTTTTCGAGGACAGGAAATGAACGCGCTGACCACTGCGCCGCGAAAGGCACGCAAATCACTAGGCGCGAACGCGTCATGCGTCCCCTTGTCGAAAAAGACGGCGCCGCTTCCTAGGAGTGGTGCAGCGAGTTTCTGCTTCGCGGTATACATTCAAGACTGACTTGGGCTATAGCAGAGTCCTTCAAGCATTGAAGGACTCTGGCTATAGGCACCCGACAGTGAACCAGGGGGCGCAACGAAGCTCTTTGGGCCGCCTCGGCATTGTTGGTACCGACCGCCAGGGATACTAAGAAAATGAAACGCTCGCTGAACACAATGACACGCTGAAGTGTCAGTGCCCTTTTTGGCACGTTTCCAAAAAACGCTTCCTGGGCACTTACATAATCAGCCGTGACCCCCTTGCTCACAACAAAAAAATAAAACGGTATGCACGTGCAAGTTTGGTTTTGCTGCGTCTACTCGCTAGGCTGCGCATTGGAAGACTCGGCTTTGCTGCGCATACTCGCTAGGCTGTGTTCGGGCGCTGTCATCAGATCTCGTAAACTGCATTGCCGGGTGCCCATAGGGATCAACGACCGCCGCCTGCATGGACACCGGTGTGGGCGGGTTTCACACGAAGCCGCACGTATTCTGAAACACGCAGCATGCACGACGGAAAACGCGGCACTCAGACCGCCTTCCACAACCGTGACATTGTGGCGAGCTGAAGCAGCTCCTTTTTGTTTCACGGCGCATGCAGCGTCGGCAGAATAACACGCGCACTTTTCTCCGTCGCTGTCTTACCGGGAAAGCGGCGGTAATTGCGAGACGGCAGCGAGAGCGCGGATCGGGCTTCGTGCCTGCACGCAGCAGCGGGGCGGAATAAACAGCAAAACGGTAGCAACGTCCTTTCACTTTCTAGTCTTACCGGGTTGAAACGCACGTGAGACCCTTCTTTGTCATTGTTTTTTTGTTATTATTATATACTCACTGCGTATACACATAGCTAGGTCATCGTGCTTTCATTGTTTTCCCGCCTCCGTGCCGAGCTGTCGCGAAGGAAGGCCGAGATTGCGGCAAGGAAATCGGGAGAAGTCAGAGTCGACAAGTGCATGATTTACGGGCCTTTTCTTCCGCCACGTGTATACGTTCTGGTATCCATGTGTGATTGAAAGCGCCCGCTGACTGCCGATGGCGTAATCGCAATGCCTGACTTTTAAGGTGGTGCTAAAGAGGAAGACGATTCCTGTCGCGCTAGTAGGTTAATCTGTCACATTACCAAAAAACAGCGCCTTCTGAAAAAAAAAGAACACTTCGTGAGCGCGAAAAACGAGAAAAAAAAGTGCTAGTGGTGGCGAGCCCCAGGTTCCCGCTTTAGTTACCGTGACGTCATACATTTTGACGGCGCCTAACTTGTTCCTATAATACTTGATAATGAAGTTCGTTGTCTCTGAAGAGAGGCTTAACATACCAGGTTTCAGGAAATGTCGTTACGCCATTGTGTCCAAGACCCGAAAGGACACCTTGAAATCCATGAAGTGACGAATATAGGCTATGTCACCGATGATGCAGGCGACGACATCAGTGTTAGATGAACTTTGCTGATTCGCTATTTAATATTGTTGATGTAAGTGAACACTTTCGGCATGCAAGCCATAGAAAAACACACACCGTCGGAATCTGTGTTCGGCTGAGTATTTCTCACGTCGTCGTTAGCTATCAAAAAATGGTAATAAGTTTTCTGGAGGCTTTATATAGGCGTCAGCACATTTTGTGTTCGTCAGGGCGAGGGTGACGACATGAATGCTTCTTGCATTCTGGGCGAATAATGTAGCCTGTTTCGTTAAGACCTGGACCATGGTCCCGAAGGCGGTGTATTGTCGAACAGCACATCAGCACGATAGCTGCTACGTGTGAACGATGTAGACTACTGATGTTCTACGTGTTCTTTCTTGCATATGCAACATGGTGCTCTGCGAAAGGACGCATGCAACGCCCCGCCATGGTGGTCTAGTGGCTAAGGTACTCGGCTGCTGCCCCGCAGGTCGCGGGATCAAATCTCGGCTGCGGCGGCTGCATTTCTGATGGAGGCGGAAATGTTGTAGGCCCGTGTGCTCAGATTTGGGTGCGCGTTAAAGAACCCCAGGTGGTCGAAATTTCCGGTGCCCTCCACTACGGCGTCTCTCATAATCATATGGTGGTTTTGGAACGTTAAACCCCACATCAATCAATCAATCAAGGACGCATGCAACGGGCCGCGACGCCCTTCTATCCAGCGTGTCTCGATGTTCACGTTTCGAAATTACAGCGCTCAGATCAGAATCAAGATGTCCCCACTTGCAGAAGCATGGTGCGTAATAAGTGAATTTTAGGATGGTCTTCAACACCTATAGATGAAAGTTTATACATTTAGAAAACGTCAACATTGTCGCGTCTCACTCGAGCTGCTGTAATCGCTTGTGCTGACCACTTGCCTGTCACTCGCGTGTTGCCCATAGCTCGTTCAGAACATCAGACGATCTTCCAAGGGCGGCAACAAGTTTCCTCCAACATGACCCGTGCCCACTGTACAATTGTTTTTCTTTCGTAGAACTATTTGCGTTACAGCAGCCAGATAACGACAATGATTTGAAAGGGAAATTCATTTAAGCGAGCCAAGTAAAATATACAAAAGAACGGAAAATTACCACTAAATGGTTTCGTTATACAGACAGGAGAGGTATTCACAGTTTAGGTTGCCCATGAGGACATGTTTCCAAGCTAACGCCTCTCGCCCGAACAGCACACCATTCTGCGGCAGACTGTGTATGAAAAACGCCGTTCCCCCAGAAAAAAAAACAATAAACAAAAAAAACATACAGGAGAGCCGGCGCGCGTACACACACTCACGCGCGCCGGCGAGCGAAGGGGAACGACCAGCGAAAATAGGTGAACTCGAGAAAGTCGGTCCTCACGCCGGTCCTCCTCCGGCCGCCGTTGAACCCAACGCGGTGGTCAGGTGAGTGTGAAAAGTGGAGGGGGAAAACGGACCCCCTCCTCCTTGCCTTCGCGTCTTTCCATTCCTTCTGGGCGGCGAATGAAAGTCCCCTCATTGCCGGTCGTGCACGCGCCGCCGGCCACGCCGCCGCGCACTGGACCGGTCGCCTGGAGCGAGCGTACCTCGTGCGCCCCCCCCCTCCTAGCACCGAGAGCATCGTGAAAAGTTGCAGCGTCCGCTAGTGGGACGTCCCGCTATCTTCTCAGTGTGTGTCTTGTGTGTGCCAGACGTCCGATCACTGCCCGAAGGCACCTCTCAGGTCTACTCGCCAGCCGTGGTTCAGTACAACTCGGATTCAGTGCAAGTGCGGGACGTTGACCTGCAATAGCAACGCAACTACTCACGTGCCTCGACCCCTGGAAATGGACACTCATTCGTGAATCGACACTGTCACTATAAAGAAGTGAACAAGTGAACGACTTATACTGTATGTGCGCTCGCTTTTTACGATCAACCGCGTGGTTTTGCCCGGTGAACAAGCGGTGACTGTGTTTTTGGACCCGGTGCTATAGGTTTACGTCGCATACCCTCCAGACTCCGAAGCGAAATCGTCAAGACCAGATGCCGAGCAGCTAGAAAGCTGCGCTGTCACCGGGTGACGCTACGACTGACAAACGACACCCCTTGGTCTTTGATACGCGTGCCGTCGAAAACACTCCAAAAGACGGTCGCGTTTACGTGCCACGAATTAGATGTGTGCCAGTGATTGATCGGTGCGCGCCAACTGTCGCTACGCAAGCGCAAAACATGGACACGTGCAGCGGCGTCTAGACGGTAGTGACTTGACAGACCGCTGGCACCGCTCCCACCGACAGGCGTCGAAGTCCTTTTAGCGCCACACGGCGAGACGTGGGTGATTTTCTACCGGCGGCCGCCGGGATTTGGCGCCGAACCACCCTCACCCCTTTCCGGAAAGGATCGAGCTCTGATTGCGTGGAAATTCAAAGCAACCGTAATGCGGTCGGCCTCCAAGCATAACCTCCGGCAGAACGGGTAAGCGCCTTTTAATGTTTGCGCGGCACAGTGCTGCGGCCTCCTCGCCCGGAAAATTGCCCGCTGATTATCCGCGCCAACAAAGTGTGCGGCGCCTGTCGCCCGCACTGTTTCTGTCCGCCGGCTTTGAGAATTTTTTTTTCCCACTTTTATCCTCGAGAAACAGCCACGGAAATTCTCTGCCCGATGACGCCATTTCTTTCAATGGTGTGGTGTCCCCGCTGAAAACAGTCGCCAGCAACATTGTTTCTCGTGTGTGGGACGCTGCGAGGTATAGTCATGTGTCGCATTTCGGTAAAAGCAAAATGCTAGAGGCGCGTGTACTGCAAGATGACAGCGCACGCAAATAGAACAAATGATCTAAATTTGTGGACCCCCCCCCCCCCCCCCACTCTTTTTTCCCCCTACAGCAAGCCTCACAATCATGTGAAATGGTTCCGAGACGCGTCAAAGCGCCAGATATTCATATTGAGACGTAGTGCGGGGCCAATGTACCAAGTGAGCTATAGTCTCCGTTCATTACGGAATAGATTTCAGCGCAGGTTAATTTCGATATACCTGTCAAACCAGGGGTGCAGCCAGAAATTTTTTTAGGGGGGTGGGGAGTTCAATGATGTGTACGTGCGTGCGTTTGTAAATTTGCATGTATATATACGCAAGCAAAATCGAAAAATTGAAGCTACACCCATGGGACAAACCAAACACATCTGACGAGCACGGGACCAGAAAGAAATTCGTAAATGGTCTGTTGTATAGCGAGAAAAATAGTGACTTTCGCCTAAAGAGTCACGACAGTTCTGATCGCATGGGACGACGCGCATTATTTGGGACCCACTTTCTGCGTGGTTTCCTTTTGCGAGTGCCCCACAAAACGGGAAAGCTCTGACTCATTTTGATGCAGATTTCCATAATTTTGAGGCGATGGTTTCAGTTTCACGGAAATACGAAAAAAAGTCTCGCTCCTTTAGTGACCGTTCACTTAATGTCGCAGGTGTTCCCATTGTTTATAATGTTATAGACCTTAGATTTCTTTCAAAGAGAGACTTTATAGGAAGACCGCTTGAGTACAATTACTGTCACGTTTGCGAATGAGTTAAACAAGTGTCCACAGAACCGCCTTTTTGTGTTTTGCGGATAGCTAATTGGCTGTGGCGAAAACGGGAAAGAACTAACGTTGCGAGGCAACATGCCATTATAAGTGGGCGGAAGTTACCGAATTCCGGCACATATGATTACTAATGTTAAAATGTTTTTGACCCGCACAAGGGGTGCCTCTTTCATTACGTGCACTTGCATGCTTGTATCGGCTGCATAGTCATGACTACGGAGCATGAAACTCCTCATGGCTTGAGCATGGCCGCTGTTTTGTATCCAGCGGCCCTGGAATATAGTTGTGCGTTCGCGATGGCAGACCTCAGTGCTTTCCTTGGTCGAGGCGTATGCTGTATACTGGAACAGGGGGCGTGACGATCACGTGAACTTGTTTGTGGAAATGTAAAAGGCGTAGAAACTGGAGCTGCTAACCTCACTTAACATCGTGCTCATGAGTGCGCATGCGCTTAATTACCGCATATTACAAAATTTGTAGAAACCCGACTTTGTTCTTGTTGGTGTTGTTGTTTTGTTCTTGTTGGTGTTTGCGCTATTTGCCGCCCCTTGGTGGTGTGAAGAAAAAGCGACGCCCTAAATGCGCCTCGTCTTCTGGCGCTCAGTGTGCAAGGTACTTCGGCTACAAAGCACAAAGTAAATTGCAGGCCACATTAGTATTCCAGTGATTTACCGCGAATATGGTGATTAACTCTGCATAAATAGCGCGAAGTGCATACCACAGTATTGCCGCGTCCCCGTTCTACATATCGACAACAACCGAGACATTTACAGATGGCGTTGTGTCTTCGGGGGAAATTTACATGTCTTTGCAGTAATGTTTAACGCATGCAGTCTTCAATCCCATATGCGCTGTAGAGGCTAGTTCGCTTTATCAGGTCACGCAAACAGAACTAGACTTAAAC
Source organism: Rhipicephalus microplus (assembly GCF_043290135.1). Taxonomy (NCBI): domain Eukaryota; kingdom Metazoa; phylum Arthropoda; class Arachnida; order Ixodida; family Ixodidae; genus Rhipicephalus; species Rhipicephalus microplus. The sequence goes on along the minus strand of NC_134700.1, from coordinate 253,627,775 downwards.
GGATTCACCGTTTTTTTTTTCTTTTTACTACATCACAGTTTTACACATGGCAAAGCTCGCATGAACGGCGAAAAGGGATCCGCTGGTAGTCGAAAAGAAATTCTTAAATATTATTAGTTTCATCACCCTTGTTACGTGACTCCACGATACTTACGGCCCCCCACTAGGCGTCGCACATACATTCTAACATGAAGCCAGTTGTGCCACGTTTTTTTTTTTCTTTTCGCATACCCATTGATTTTCTAGACCAGATGGCATTTTCCCCTGGTGTTTGCTCACGGAAATTCTTCAGCTCCCTTGTCAGTGAGACCGCGCTGTCATTTTTTATCCGAAGGATTCGCGCTGGTTGTTTTGCTGTTTACTTTTGTTTCTCCCGTACAACCCATAGAGAGCCATTTCGAGTATGCGCGTGCCATGCACAAGGCTTCAGGTAGGCACGAGCTAATTACTTCTCGTGGTGATGGCTTGCGACTTCCACTGGCTTTTCAGTTTCTCCAAAAGAAAAAAAAACAATTAAAATAACTGCCCTATAATTACATTTCGTTCGTTTGGTTTACTATACAGTCGGTACGTTTTTAAGGAAACAGAATAAACATGTATTCCCTGCTTAGATCAGTTTCTTTTTCTATATTGTAGTCCCCAAACGTTGTGTGATACCTTGATTCCAGTGTACCAAGGCTTCGAGAAACCATTACAGAGCTGTTACGTAATAGCAGTGGATAGCATTGAACCAACCTTGTTATTTATAAAAGGTTTAGTTTCTTAGTTATAAAAAGTAACGGCGCATGCCGTTATCGTTTACTTATACATATGTACTTCTCGTACCTCTTTCTGGAAGACATTGCGTAGTGACCTACGTTTCTATTTTCTTCCACCGCACGCTATGCGGTCGCCCTTTGGCCTGTCCGACTCGTTGTACCGTCACGCAACGAATGACAAATCGCTGTGCGCGATCTGTGTCGCACTGAAAGAGGTCGACCCTGAGGCAGATTCTGTCGATCGATGCGCGCGGAAAGTTGCCAATCGGCTAACAGATGTTTGCCACCGAAACCAAAAAGAAAGGGTTGCATTGGATCGGGAGGGTGGATGACGGAGGGAGAGGACGCATAATGTGAACGTAGAGAGAAAAAGCCTGACGGTGAAAGGAGGCTACCCAAGTTCAGAGAGGAGCGCTTGCAGTGACGTAAGGAAAAAGGAAAGGAGCAGCTGAGAGAAAGTATAGTGCTCTCTGAGGAAAGTCCGACCTGCGCGCGACCGGATCGCATAGAAGCGTTCGAATTTCTTGCTCCTTCCTCCGTGCCGCCTCTCCTCTTACCTAATCCCCCGGTTCCGACACAATTAGGAGGCCGGTTGAGCAGCGCGGGCTTTTCAGTACCGCCCGAGCGGATGTTGGCGCGTGTGCGCCAAGAGTGTCTGCGCGCTGTGCCTCTGTGTCGTCTGCTGCTATCTCGAGCAGACGGTATCTTCGGTTTTGTCATCGCCAGGTGGCTACCGCGCGTGTAAACCAATGCGTCGTGATGCCATGTGTTTCGTGACTTCTTGCACGGCTGCGTTAACTTCGACTGTGCAGCAGTGACAGCGCGGTCGGTAGCCGTGTCGTGTCGCATGTGTGATCGCGGGTGCCACCGGCCCGGATTGGTCGCAGCGGCGTCGTTCGTGCCCACGCTTTTGCGCCCATTTGGTCGACGTTCTCTCGTGGTCGCGTGAGGAAATGGATTTCGCCAGCACTGTCGCCACGTGAGACGCACGACACCGCCACCTCCTATCTTCTTTTCAGGTGAGCCGATTGTAGTTTCTTGGTAGCGTGCGTCAATCTTGTCGTGTGTACGGCCGCCCGCTTTAAAGTAGGATCACCTCTTTGCAGCCTTTATATTTTATTCTGCGGCATTTTCTTTCGTCACCGTATATCTTACCGCACCCGGCCAATGCAAGTGCAGTCGCGTGTGAACTTGTAGATTCGCAGCATACACAATAAAATGTCCCGCTATACATTTGGGACAAAGCTAGTGCCGATGCTTGCGTGTTCGCGTTCTAGGATAGATGATTCACAAGTGCAGGCAGTAATCGATTTTACAAAGTAAACCAATGGAGTTGCATCGAAACTGGGTCGTTATTTTTGTTAGGCGTGCCACGTGAGAAACAAGCTCAGTGCTTCGGTCATTGTATGTGGTCAAATAATGCGCAAGGTGAATGAAATTGAAAGTGTCCTTGCGATCACTCGTCAACTTCGGTATATGCCTTACTTGTTCGATTTTTTTTCTCATCTATTATTTTTCATACATTTCGCTAGCGATGTGTGACAACATTGCATAGCGAGTTGTTCAAGCCAAGTTAAGCATACGTGTTCGGTGAGGCTTGACGAACTTGAGTTACTTTGATAAACAGGCCAGCCGCCGAGCAAAACTCGTTCCATGTCATGACTACAGCAAGAATGAATGTTTTACTATACTTTCTCTTATGGCTAGGGTTTATGTTTGTTTGTTTGTTTGTAATTCATTGGCCTGGCTCAAGGCTGCATTTTGTATGCTGAAAAGCGAAATTGAACTTCTGTTTCTTTCCCGACGGCACGAATTCCACTCCTGGTCACGGTGACCACATTTTCGTGGGGGAGAAATGGAGAGAACAGCCGTGTACTTAGATCTATAGGTGCACGTGAGAGAACCACAGATGAAATTATTCCGGAGTCACCCGGCTATACGGAATGCCTCTTAATCACCTCGTGGTTTTCGCGCGTAAAATCCTAGCAACTGCTACTGTTTGTTGACTAACCCTTTGCTCGAGACGTGTGGGTACATTTGGCACAAATTTTAAAGATCAATAACACACTGCAGATAGAAAGCGAGATGAAGTTGCTTTCATGAACCACGTAGCTTTTTTATGCAGTGTTATTTGCTGTATACTTGAATTAGGTGCATTAGGGAGAGAAGGAAATGTAGTGCGAGTAATTCAGTTGCACGGGGATAAAAAGCGTTGAGGACTGGGTGAGTCGACTGTAGTTGCAAGCGTTGCCAGATTTTTATTTTTTTTAGTGGGAGGAACTTTCATACATTTTCATTCGTGTTTGTATGTGTGCGCATATATATACACACACGTGCGAAAATGGACAAAAAAAAATTGGGGGTGGGGTCAGTTGACCATAACCTCGCCAACGTGGGCTAGAAGAGGAGATCTCGTACGGCAAATCACGTACTGCAACGTAAGGTTGTAGTACATGGCGGTGTTACGGACAGCGCAGGCTCGACTTGACCAAAGAGACAACGGAAGAGAGGGAAATAGTTCTCTTCAGGAAGCGGCTCTGTTCTGCGTGGTATAATGCGTCGATAACTTTAGCGGCAGAAGAAGCCGGAAAGCAGTGCAGCGTTGGCGATGCGGAGGCTCGCGCTAACGGTGAACGCTGTCCGGGAAAGCCCGCAATAACAATCGAAAGACCGAGTCGAGGACAGTTGCGTTCGGGAGGCAATGGCGCGAGACGTGTACCGGGGCCGAACGCCTACGGCAAATAGAAACCCAAACAGGCGGGGTACGTAGGTGCCACTTCGGTCCGCGAGTCAGGTGCGGAGACTCCTTCTCGTTGTATTTTTTTTTTACTTTCCTTCGCAAACACGGCTCCAGGGATGCGCTCGAAATGCCGCATCCTATTTTCGGTCGGTGTCTGATCTTCACTGAGAGGGGGCCCATGGAGGAGCCGCTGTTTGTTCTTTCACATCTGCGGTGCCGAATATGAAGCGCCCGGCGAAATGTGGAAAGGGGGTACTTGGACAGAAATGGGCGCTTTGCTCCGCCGAGGTAAGGGGGAAGCACTCCCGCCGTGCATTGTTCTGGTTCGGGGGGGACCAGGAAGCAAGGTCGCCCCTGGAAGATGTCCGCCGCACGAATTCACACGCTCACGGTGATGCACGCACGCCCGGCATCTCCGTTGTTTCGCTAAAGCGCAGAATGACGCGCGCTTTGCTCGCTCTGCGATGTGACCGCGTGGTACACTGCTGAGCTAGTATGTGGCGGGCCACAATCGCCCCGAGCAAAGAAGATTCGGTGCGTGTGTGGTGCAAGGAATAGACATCAAAGGAACAACGTAATAATGACAGTCGGGGCTTCACGTTCCGTAACCACGATATTTATTTTATTATTTATTTATTCACAATACTGCCAGTCTCCAAAGAGACCATAGCAGGTGGGCACTACAGTATACAGTTACAAAGAGCACTTAACACTTTCAGGATCGTAAATTGGTAAATAATGTGTAAAAATACAAATCAGCAACCTTGAAGCATACAATCAGCACTTATGCACACCATACACACCAAATACAAGCGAATGCTGGTTTGCATGTCACAGAAAAGCAGACATATCAAGGATGCTAAAAGACGTTATTTTCAATTCTTGATTAGAAATCGCACAATTACTGGGCATTAGTGGTGAAAGGGGTTAACAAATTCCACTCGTGGATGGCAACTGAAAAAAAAAAAGAGTATTTAAACGCCTCATTGTTACATTTATATTCTAATAGAGTATTTGTATGTTGGTGCCGGGTAGCTCGTGTTTGCGAATATTCAACGTAGTTTGAGACATCTATTTTGAAATAATTATGTAGGAGTTGATAAAGAAATTTCAAACGTGCCTGCTTCGCCCGTGTTTCGAGCGTGGGAAGCCCAGAAACCGCTAGATATGATAGCAAGTGACGCCGTAGTCGAGGGCTTCATATAAATTTCGACCAACTGGTGTTCTTTTAGTGTAAGAGCCTCGAGCACCTCGCCTCCACAGAAAATGCGGGCCGGAAATCGATCCTTCAGGTCTGCATTCGCGTACCATAACCACTACGCGACCGTGGAGGGTAAAAAGAAAAATTTTCATGGGCAAGTGTGGTTCTATATCGTCACTACACAAACTCAGTGCGCGGTTGCCCCATTGCAGGGCTATGAGGGAACAAAAAAGCTGCAGCGGTAGAACAGCGATTTGAAAAAAATAGTTGTTTGCACATTGTAGGCTGTTTATCGAAAAAAGAAAAAAAAGACGGTATATGCGTGTTTTGTCAGCGTCAGCACATGTTTTTACCGCGGTATATTCGGGCTCAAAATATGTATACAGTGTTTACTCTGCGTACCATTCACACTGTACGTACTTTTATCGTACCACGGTCTTGATTACATCTTGGTTTCCTCGCAGTTTATGATACCAGGTGCGAATACTGCAGCACGGCGATTGCGAATAAACTTATCTACCTTGTAAACGAAAGAAGATTCGGAGCGGTGTTCTTATTCGAGGATTGCACGCCGAATATGCTCCGTAAGCTATTGACTACGTATAGTTAAGGAGGTAGTGGGTGGGTTCGGCGGTTTCGCCCACCAACAGGATCTTTTAAATTTTGCGTGTGTATATATACACGCACACACCAACTCACGCATGCACGCACGTATATAAATGGTGACTACATCTCCCCTTCGAAAACAATTTTTGCCTACGCCCATGCCCAAAAAATCCTTCGGTGCTTTCGTAGTTGCATAAAATGCACAATATACCAGTGTACTTTGTCTTTGTAACACGCACTCGCAGTGATTGTGAGCAACGCCACTGTGCTTCGTAACATCGTTTTCTTTTTTACTTCCGAGTTGACAAAAATTTCGCGTGGTCATTTCGTACTACAATTTCTCAGATTCGCTGGGCGAGTACAAAACTACTTCCCCCTGCAGCGTCAGGGGTCGCCTACACATGACCTTTGGTTTCTTAAGCTGACGCAACGTTTCATGAACACTGGATGACAGTACCGGCAAGATTTGACCCGAATGTGTTTTCACTGGAGCAGTGGAGACTGACTAAACGTTAGCACACTTCCTGCGAAGGCCTTCAGAAACGCCCGTCAAATACGATTCGCTTCGCAAACAATGCGTCAAGCGTGGCAAAGAAGCTTATAAGACAGGGCAGACTCCGTTCGGACCCCATGCAGGCTACCTTAGAGAAATGGCAACGTCTCCTTTGTCGCCTACAACACATTGGTCGTTCAAGGCCTTCTTAGTTATTTAGTATGTCCGAGAAATAAACGTAAACAAATGTTTGGTCGCCGGTGTCGTTGTAATCCTTAGTGAATTCTAGCACCACTCTATGCTCACGACGCCTTTACGTGCTTTATTGTCAGTTCTGCGTGCACGTGCAGCTGGACCTGTTCGTCGAAACAAAAGGGGGGCCTGTCTGAAAGTGAAGGACTCGTTTCAAATTGTGGCAAAAATATATCGGCTTCACTGGCGTAGCCAAGAGGCATGCGCATATGCACACGCATGCATATATGCAGGCTCACACGTGTGAACGCACGCACTGACATACACAAAGTATACTTGACCCCCCCCCCCCCCCCCTGAAAAAAATTCTGGGTATACGCTACTGATCAGTCTCTGTGCCTGTCTCCTGTTCCGTTCTAAGTGTCTTGCTGTGGAGAGGTTGAGGTCCATATTGCCTCAGCTAATCCATATCAGTAAGTTCTGCAGCAAAAAAAAAAGAATAACACTGAACAGTACCTAAAAATTAACAATCTAAAAAAACATAACAGAACACTGAAACCAGTTGAAATATCATGTCAATGCACAATTTGCTTGCAGCAGTGCACACCACCATAAACTGTTCATACGCGCACCTCCTTTTTCTACAGTCCGTATATGCACAAACACAATTCATAGATATCAATCCCTCACTGTCTATCACAGGCGCTTATCCAGTCCGGTCTCCACTAAAAAGTCTGTCAGGAAGATGTTCGCCTTTTTTCTGAAGATGTACCTCAGGCCATGGTCCGAGTAATTTCTTTAATGTGAGGGGCCGTCTGTCCCAAATTGCTAATTTATTCCTTAATTTTTCTCTTTCATTCGCGTATTTGACGCACTCCTGTTTTGGTTGATTATACGGTCTTCAATTGTACGCAAAAATAATTCTACCCAGTCCAAAGATGGGTAATTCCGTTGATGGATTTCTAAATCACGCAGCAGTTATAGAGAAAAAGTGGCTAGCCTTAATTAAAATGAAAAAGGTGATTATAATAGAAAGTAAAGACGTTTTCTGTCACATTCTGTTCTATTTTGCTGCGTTTGCCTCCAATCGCTAAAACGAAAAGAAAAGTTGGTACATTAATAAGCTGTGTTTCCATACTATTCCTTGTGACTTCTCCGTGCTTGCAAACGGACAAGGCACGAGGCAGGGGCGTAGCCAATAGAAGAGGTGGAGATAAAATTTTTCAATTCTGGTTGCGATATATTCACGCACACAAAAAGTACTCGCACAAACATGCATGAAGTAGGGCGGATCCCCCCTACCTCTCTAAAAAATTCTGGCTACGCCTCTGTCACTATATAGGCATAAACCTCTCCAATATGCACTCCGTGCCGATGGTCTACAAAATAAAAGCCTACTTAAAATTTGAGAGCTTGAAAATAGGGGCTAATATTAGGTATGCACGAAGACTTAGCACACGTCATGCTTTCAACATTGCAAATATTAAGCGTAGTGACATGACTGTTACCGGCTTCTTTGCTGCGTCCTAGTGTGCATGTGCCTGCAAAACATGTAATAGTGCCAAAGTGGAAAAGACAACAACACTGTCAGAGGTAGAAGAGTGGATAGAAATCCCTTTATTAAGAAATAGGGATATGCAGCCCTGCTTTGGATATAGGGGAACCTTTTCAGTCTACGATAGTCGTTTGCGCTGTCTTGAGCCTTTCACTTAATTAAGAAGTATAGTCCCTCGTATTGAATTGGTGCGTGGTCCATACTGTGGTTTGCAGTACTCCTAAACCACCCTGACACTCTGTGGTTACACTCTGCCTTGCACGCTGCTACGTGTGTTGAAATGAATTAACTAGCTTGATTGATTGATGATTGATATGTGGGGTTTAACGTCCCAAAACCACTGTATGACGCTGTAGTGGAGGGCTCCGGAAATTTCAACAACCTGGGGATCTTTAACATGCACCCAAATCTGAGCACACGGGCCTACAGCATTCCCGCCTCCATCGAAAATGCAGCCGCGGCAGCTGGGATTCGAACCCGCGACCTGCGGGTCAGTAGCAGAGTACCTTAGCCACTAGACCACCACGGCGGGGCAACCAACTAGCTCAGCAAGCAACCATTCGTGACTGCAGAGTGTCACGCATTCGCAAAATGAAAGCACACCACATATGACTACGGCAAAGACAGCCTCGAACGACGATTCACAAAAGTGAAATAGATGGCTATTTGGAAGGCAGAGATGTGAGCCTGCTGAGCTGTTGCACTCCTGCTACTCTGTGCAGCGGCCATTAGGTCAGAGCATACACGTGTAATGCCTTTTTGAGCAGGCACGACAGCGTTTGTGAGTACACAAAGAACGCCCATTTATGTTTCACATTTTTTTTCCCGAAAAAGGAAAGTAAATGTTCATAATATCACTCTTTTTATGCACTCGTTACATTCGATGACGGAGCAGGTGTGACTTTCTTTGCTTATCTGCAGAGCGTGCACTGAAGCGGTGGCTCGAAGGCGCGTGCTTATGATAAGTAGGCGCGTCAAAAAGGGTGTCTGAGATCATGCTTCTGGTGTACTCAATGCGACTTTAAACGAACGCGACGCCCCTGTCACCCGATCGAATGCAAAAAAAAAAAAAAATGTCGGCAATTCACAGCTGGCATGACTACATGAATGTGTAGTGGCGGATGTATAAGGCGAGCATGCTTGCTCGCTTCTGACCAACTTCTTCGCGAGGCTCCCTCCAGGCGTTAAGTATGGAGATGCGGTGATTGTCGCGTCTGTTCCTTGAAGTATACATGATACAATCGTCGCTGGCACCTGGCGAGGTCGTTCGCTTTCTGCTCTAATAGGCCTTTGATAACGCTTGCTCCTCCGTTTCCTTAACGTCTCCCACTCGCTGAACGTAGTCATCTTTATCTTTGACTTCGTCGTGCGGTTCTAGGCCACTTTTCTAGGCCACGTATTTTTTTTTCCTTGTCTCCATGAAAAATGAAATCACGTAGACTGCTCGTTCATTGGCGACGAGGGGAGCGGACCTGGCTTTTTATTTTGTCTTGGAACTATTTGCAGTTTCTCTATCATTTCGAGCTTCGTAACAAGATACACATTGATACGATTAACTCTGTTTGCTTTACTTCATCAGGGGCTGATGGCCAGGTCACGTTAATTTGGGTTATGTACACTGCATCAATGAGTATGGGCCTCATTTTTTTTCGTATCTTCAACCTGATATACATTGAAGTATCCCATAAATTATGGGCTTTCACTTCTCCTCTGTGATCCACTAGAACAAATCAAGATAAGCATAACCAAAAACGTGGCTGACAGTTTTGTACGGTGACGCTTCTCAACTCTCGGCAATAAATCTGCTACCATGCACGAGTCATGCATGCATTTTTGGATGTTTGGTTAGTAAATCAGAGGATATATAGTTGTCAAGGCCAGCATTGACGGCAGTGATGTCTTGTTTTTCTTTGCACGATCGAAAGCAGCGGTATCTAGCTCGACTAATCTTGGTGATATTTTGCGAAGTGGTCTGATAGAACCGGTGTATAAACACGGATTAAGAATTCAGCTCCATCGACCACGCAAACATTCTTCAAAGGAGCCCATAATAGCGTGAATTTGCACTAATCCATGTTCAGTAAAGCCTGCGAAATGTTCTCCGCTGAGATTGCGCTGGTCGAGAGATGGAGATCATTGAAACGAATGCTTCGGACACATACGTCAGAGGGTCCCCGCGTGACCCTACTCCTCTATCCGAATGCTTCAAGAAAACCGATTTGAGACATTCACTGTAAAAAAAAAAACATTAATATAAAGCAAGGGAAGGGGATTATATGCGGCGCTTTTCCTTCTTGGCCGAGGAAAGAGTTAATGGAAGGGTACTCAACTGCGAGTTGATGTAGATATTTCAGTTGCCAATAATATACCGTGTTCGCCGTACTTCAATACCCTGCATACGAGCGCGCATGCTCTAATGGCTGTTCCTGCAAAAGCAAGAGATTTGCAATTCATGATCAAAGCGGTTCAGCATTTGTTCAGATACCTGCCTGTCCCGTACATTTGAGAATACGACAGAGAAAGAGAGAGAGAGAGAGAGAGAGAGAGAGAGAGAGAGAGAGAGAGAGAGAGAGAGAGAGAGAGAGAGAGAGAGAGAGAGAGAGAGAAAGGGATGTTTTGTTTTTCCTTCAGAGTGACGGCTACTGCGCCTCCATGTGGGCTGAGTGCACCGGACAACTGATCATATTGATCGCACCTACACTAAGGACCTTTTAGTAATTTTAAATCATTTAGTTAAGTAAAATATTATAGTTTCGAAAGTGTGTTCATGTTGTTCATTAGCGCATGAAGCCTACGGTTTTGAAAATGCCAGGGTAATCGCCCAGAAAAAAAGGGGTGTGGACGTGGAGGTATTTCCTGTGAAAGAAGAAATGAAAGTGGAAAAAGGGTATACAAAATAAAAAAGAACTAATACATACTTGGTTACAGATAGTATTTACGACTTTCAAGCGTAACTTGCCTGATGAACAAAACAGATCAAAATTAGTTAATGTGTAATGATTGAGAAGGGAAGGCAAGGTACGGAGCTTGCGTTGCACTGAAGCGTTTAAACACAGGGCTGGTACCATGCATAACTCCCTTTTCGTGTAGCATAATTCGGTTTTCTTCTTTTCCAGGCAAGCAACCTCCCTTGATTACTCCCGAATTCTCCATAATTTCACATTTAAAACGGACACTTAGTCTATAACGATGCAGTTTATGAATGATGATAATGGGAACATCAATAAACAAGACAGAAGCTGGTGTCCCAAAAGGCATACTGTAAGTAAACCGAATGAACGTCTTTGCATTTTACGCATTTTTTGCAGGTCAGAAAATGTTGTTGTGCCCCAAACAAGTGCACAGTAGTTTAAATGAGAGCAAAACAGTGAATTGTATGTAATTAATTTCCTCCGCGTGGAGAGAAGGTCGTTTGAGACGACCAACAATGCATGTTATCCCAGCACCCTTTTTGATCACTGCACTGCCCAGCAAGCAACTCTCCTTAATGCATTGAAACGGCTATCTCAGGACATACTTGCAGAAAATGCCACTCCTAAACTGCTAAAAATATCAACGATTTCAAAACTATATCTGCATGGGGGTGTAATTATTTACTACTCGCTCTGAAAATAATAGCATTTTTCTCACTTTCTATAACTTTCATGCCATTTCTTATAACAGTGTTGTTCATTTTTGTAATGTGTCATTACACATGCCTATGGGGTCATGCATATTGTTGCTGGAAAAGAAAATGCTGAAAATGCTGGTGTCGACAGCATATGCAATGAACTTTCCACCAGAACTGATACATACAACATCATTAATATATAAAATGAACAACACAGAACCTAATGTGCTCCACTGCGAAACTCCGCAGCGTATCCTTAGAGCCTTTGAACGTGCTCTATCTATTTCGACTATTTGTTGCCTGTTGCTTAGGTATGACCTCATAGAAGTGCACAACGCCGTATGCCATAACTGAACTTCTTTTTGAATTTTATGATTAACTAACACGAATGCTTTGGTATAATCAATGAACACCCCAGCCATTATTAGTTTCTTTTCGAACAGCTTTAGAATGTATACTCTTTCTGTTGAAGCAGTCTCTGCGGATTTGTTTTTATGGAAACCGAATAGGCACTCGGTGAGCAGTTTGATTTTCCAAATTAAATACATGATTTTCTTATGTATCACCTTCTCGAAGGCTTTTGAGAAAATTGGCAAAACAGAAATAGGTCTGTCATTTCTTTATTCATTATGATCACCCTTTTTATACAACATTACTACTTTTGAAATTTGCATTTTACAAGGAAACACGGAAGTATCCAAACAAATATTGTATACAACAAAGATATAGCCGCAATACAGCTCACAAACAACAACCTCTTCACTTTCAATCTGAAGCGCATTTCAGGGTATGTCCCACTATGTCATGTTACCGTCAGCCGAAACCACGTAACAATATGAACAAGAACAGACACTATGATATCTGCAACAAATTTCACTGGTCGTATCGAGACACCATCTATGTCGCTGTTACTACTATAATTCAAGCTTTTAATTATAGTTAATACCTCACTTGAAGTCACGGGATGCAAGTACAAGAAATTCTAAGTTTTTTTTTTAAATCTAAATAAACAGGTACATCAGATGATATTTGGTAAATGGCTACATTCCTTAGTAAATAATTGAATACGTTAGTAAGTTTGGCACCAGAAAGCTTCTTACCTCTGATTGAGCTCGGTCTGGATTCAGTAAGACATTCATCTTATTTCAAAACACCTCGCGTCTTCGCGTTTTAGTTTCTTAATGCTGGGTTCGGTGATCAGCCACATGAAAAATTTAGTGTCCCTAAAGTTATTATTAGGTAGAGCTCAGCTGAGAGCCTCCGCTCTCAAGTTTCACTGTTCATTCGCAGTGTCTAAACCCCTTTAAATAACTTCAAACCACTTGAACTGCTGACTCACAAGTGGTACACATTCAGTCAAGTTTAATTCACATACATTTCATTCTCCTCCATTTACCTGACCTTAATTCACATTCAATTCATATTACGCATTTAACGGTCACTTTTATAATTATTTGACATATATAAACCAATTCCCATTAATTTACGCTTTATACACTTAATTTACGTACATTTTCACCCGGGAAATTTGGATGCCCGCACGTGACTTTGGTACCACTTGGGTTGTTGTTGTTTTTCCTCAATGTGTATATATGGCTTGCACCTAATTAAAGATAAGACGAAAGAGCCAATAAGAGGTCGCAGTGCATCGAAATCACCCCTCTTCCTCCGCGCATGATTCGCCATTCGGGCCAATAAAGAAGTGGGGAGCCTGCCGTTCTCGCCTCCGACCTTGGTTTCTCGCTGTGGCGAGTGCGTCGTCGCCTGGACGCTGGCCAGCAGCGCGAGGCGGCTGTGCAAACGGCGCGCCGGGCCGCACTGTTCGGCCCGGCCTGAATACAGAGCAATCTTGCGCGCAGCGGTGCCCGAGGCAACACCATGCATCGCGGCGCCAAGTGTCTAACGGGTCTCCTGCCCTCCTCTCTCTCTCTCTCTCTCTCGAGGTGTTGTGGTTGGGCCTGGCAAGCCTGGCCACTCGATATCTCGGCTCGCCACCGCTACACACTAGCTTGCACAAGACGTCCGGCACTGGGCCCTCGCATAGCATGCGAGTTGCGCCGTCAAGTCTCGGAAAAAAACGGCCGGACTTCCTGGTTCGTGAAGCCTTTCTTGAGAAATAAAAGAGGGTGGGTCGAGATGAATGCAAATTGTGAACGTATACACGAGTTGCCAAGGGTATATGACGTGTCGAGGCACATTAGGTTGCGCTGGGCAAGAAACGGAGCGTTATCACGAGCGAAGTATTTATCTGGCCGTGTTTGCATTGCGCATACCTGTTGCTGAGTGTTCGTATTCGCAAAATCAGCAGCTTTTTCCCGTGACTAAGCGCGTTTAATGATGAAACCCAATATATGGCAGCGAAGACACTTTGCACTGAGGAGTTTTGAGGATTGGTTCGTTGCGTAAACGAGGAATGCAGCAGTGTAGGTGCGACGACTGGACACCTACTTTCCCAACAGTTCGAATGCCAACGGGGCCTACAGGCACTAAAGAACGAAATATATTTTTTTTTTGCAATTCGACACTCTGTTGCAATTTAAAAAGGGCAATACTTAGCAGACTGCAAGAGGCTTTCAAGACCTAATTCCCTCTAAGTTATGCGGTGGCCGCGATATATTTACGTTGTTTTTCTACGGCGCCGACGGCACGCACTTGTCACTTTATTGCACAGTGACAGCGCGCCTATTGCATTCATTACCGACCGTATTAGGTACTTTGCAGTAAAGAGGCTAAACTAACTTGTTGCTCACTGCGAAAAACCAAATGAGAGGCCAAGATGGCGGCCACGTTATCGTTAGGGTTGCTCTCCTTTGCAAATGCATAGGCCATTCCACAGGTCCTCAAAAGGACTTCCTTGGAAGTCCACGGGTCTTTGCCAGGTTTTGTGAACAACAAAGTCTTGCTCATATACGTGTGACACGGCTGTTTATGTGCGTCGTAAGTTTTGCTGTGCCTGACGGCAATCTTCCGACAAAAATAAAATAAAGTAAATCACGTGTCCCAAGCACTCGTGTCCTTGCGGTTTATTGACTTCGTGCTAACTCGTCAACTTTTAACTAAACGGGCACCAGGCAAAAAGTACGCTCCAGGAAAGGAATTCTGCGCCGGTGGTTTCGTTCGCTCTCCTTCGCACGAACGCGACAGACGCGCGCTCTCGGCCGTCGTGGAGGCAGAAAGCGATCGTCCACGCAGCTAACGAGAAACCTTGAGGCGTCGACGTATCGGGGTGTAGGTCATTCCGAGCCGCCGACGGCGGTCGCCAGACAATTTCGTGCGCGCAGGGAAGAGGAAAAAGAAACAACACCCGAGATCGCCGGGAAGGAAGAGAGAACTATAGGCCTACAGGCGCTGCACACCGGTGCAGCTGCGCTTCACCGCAGCACAATGAAGAGTGAAAGGCCACGGGGGAAATTGATACGCCGCGCTGGCGACCTCCGAGACCTTTTCTGCGCTCGGCGAGCTCTCGATCGATTTCACACTGAAGTCCTCCAAGAACGGTTTCTTTTTCACGTTTCCAGCTTTGGCGAAGGAAACATCACTGTGCTCGACTGAAATACTTATGAAGGACGCAGTCGCTGTAAGCACGAGTGGGCAGTCTGATGCTACACATATTAAATTCAAGGTACACCAACGGTATCGCTTGTGTACATCGCCTTGAGTATATCGGTACTAATCCAGAGCTATAGCCAATGAACTCTGTTGAAGTCATCGACGTGAAGCGCCATCAATTATCGTCAAGACAGGCTGAACCCCGATATTTTATGTGCACCATCTAGAGCGGACATCAGTGGGACACTGAACGTCAACCATGCCGCTCACAAATAGGCATAGATTGGCACAAGAATGTGGAGCCCCCTCAGACTCGCTCAAGAGATATATTTTGCTCTTGGGGCTCAAGTGACTCTCACCGCCTTTTCTCGACTAGGTGGATGAGCGAAATTCAAGGTGCCCGCTGACAGGTACCCTCTAATATGTCCTGCAATTACAAGGCACTTCTATCCAAAGACGGATTGGCGATGCTGCACTGTGGAAAAGCCAGTGACATCTTTCACATACTGTGGGCATTTGCGAAAAACCCCCACGTGCTCCCTTCTTCTACCCTTTCCACCCGAGAGAGGTATGATGGGAAACTTCCCTCTTCAACTGCTTCTCGCTGGAGTCTCAGCAGACTTAGGTGAGACAGGGGCTCGGGGCCATGATTCCGGGGACTCGGAACACAAATTTTCGCAGCCGGCTTCACGCGGACTGTAACTCATCATAGTATCAATCACGCGCACTCTTTCAGTCTCACGGCTCTATCTGTGTCTGAGTGAGTCGGCTCATGGGCTCATGAGTGAGCTTGAATGTAAATAGCTCTCATGACGTTGTGGCAGTTTTCACTTTTATTGACGAGCAGACAGACTAACAAGCAAACAGGTGCTGCTACCAGATACCCCTGTACTGGGCCACCACAGTTGCCGTCGTATATATGCACATAAGACCACTGACGCAACCAAACTCCTGCGCCGTGTTACTGAAAGGTTAATGAATAACGGCGTTAAACGGGTGCCTGCCTCTAGCGTTACGGGCTATACGAAGGTCGCGGCTGCTGCAGCAGAAGCCGGGACCTTGGCTCGGCGCGATGTGCTAACCGATGCTTCGCCCGTGATCACGCTTTCGTTTACCCCCTGATAACTGATTCGTGTCCGCAATGCGTGGTTCCATACGCGGAATGCAGTGCACTATCAGAGATGATAAAGAATGAGCCGGTTTACGTAGAGCGATAGAGAACGTCGAGGGCGCTATCCATTATGTTTCCCAAGCCATATTCGTATATTGTCTTCCATCCTTACCTTCTCGAAAAATGGATTCGCATGTTGGTCTGATCGCTACCACGTAAGAAGCGAGCAAGAAAACATTTTCATCGATGCCAATCGTCGATATGTCGAACACGTTATTATCATGCGACGTGTTTGACGAACGAGTGAAACGTTTGGGGTGTCATGCTTGATCACGGATGCGTTCTGCATTTCGGTACCTGTGGCTCCTGTGCGTTGAACATCTGGCGATCGGTTCTAAGCCACCAGCGAACGCGTTGTAGTTGTCGACGTACAACTGCGTGTGTATTTTAGCGCCACGGATGACAGATAAGAAAAAAAAGTCGTTTTTCCGCTCGTGTCTTTTTCATCTGCGAGAACGATGAGGGTGTACTTCATTGATAAGTGGGGTTTAACGACCTAAAACCACCATATGATTTTGAGAGACGCCGTAGTGAAGTACTCCGAAAATTTCGACCACCTCGTGTTCTTTAACGTGCACCCAAATCTGAGCACACGGGCCTACAACATTTCCGCCTCCATCGGAAATGCAGCCGCCGCAGCCGGGATTCGATCCCGCGACCTGCGGGCCAGCAGCCGAGTACCTTAGGCCCGTATTCACAAACGCTCCTTCACTCAAGGGCTCCCCTCGACTTGACGAAGTCAAGGCGGAGCGTGCTCCTCCACTCAAGGAGCCACTGCATTTCATGAACGCTCCTCCACACTTCCTTCGCCAAGGGAGGTCTCGGAAATGCTCCCTCCACTTGAGTGAACTGCATGGAGCGAGAAAAGCGCCTGCTAACGAGAGTATTCGCAATTGCGGTTAAGAAATGCCTACCTTTGTATAATAATTGAACGTGTTTCTTACTCATTTTTTTATAAATTACATTACAGCAAAATACATGCATTTAGAGTGGTAGCATTGTTTCCCTAAGCCTTGAGTCGGTAGAGTTAGCGAAACTCCCGCTTCAAGTCTGGCAACAGCTGCGCCCAGGCAGCAGCTGATGGCGTTTCGTCTGCTGCTGAGCCACTATAGACCACCGTGACTGCGCCATCTGCGAGGATGATGAGGGTGTACCGTAATGCCTCATATGTAAAAAACTTATGCACACGCACTTCTTCAGTGCACCTGTTATCGAAGGTCGATACTATGTCGCAACACAAATTTACTGGAGGCCGTGATAAATAGCCATGAAATGCAGCATTTGATGTGTGCTCAAGCGATTTGATGTGTGCTCAAGCGTTTCGACAAGCGAACTTGTCTCCCTCGAGGCTGAAAATAGAACCTAATGTGATCATTTTCTACTGTGTAAAGGGTACTAGAAATTTCTGAACATTGTTGTTCTTTCTTTCGCTTTCTCTCTTTTTTTTTCTTTCTTTCCTTCTTTCGTTCTTTATTCTTTCTTTCTTTCTTTCTTTCTTTCTTTCTTTCTTTCTTTCTTTCTTTCTTTCTTTCTTTCTTTCTTTCTTTCTTTCTTTCTTTCTTTCTTTCTTTCTTTCTTCCTTCCTTCCTTCTCCCAAGGTCGGCATTTTTGTTCACCTTTTTGGGCGACATTGCTTGACATGCTACTTATTCACAGCCAACTGTCGAAGGGTTGTTTTGTATAATATCTCAATTCGCACTCGGTATCATTTTAGAAGCGATTCCTCCTTTCTTTCGGCACATTCGCGTACTCGAGCAGGAATCGCTTCTCTAAATTGCGTGACGCAAATGCGAAAAAAGAACAGAAGCCGATAATGATAGCATGCTCAATTTCTTGGGCTGGGTTCCTGGCAGGCGTTCAAGGAGATACTGCTGCGGTGAGACGATCAGTCCTCGAGGAGCCACTTTAATTCAATCCCTGCCGCATGTTCTGCGCCAGGATTACTGCAATATTCTGGAAAAGCAGACCCCAGCCAATTCGGCCTTTTCCGGGAAGCATAAGTAGAAATGATGAAAGTATGTTACACGTACGTTGCAGTGGCTTTCACGTGCCGTTCTTTTGACTTCGTAATATTGTCATTTTTATTCTCACCGAAGATACAGCATTATACAAAACCACTCGCGACACAAAAAGCGTTAATGTCGTCCTCATTATTTCCACGCTGATATATGTAGAAAAGTCTGAGAACTATCTCGTGACAAGAAAAATCAACATTTCGAGAATATCTGTGAAAAGTGGAAGGTTGTTTGATTATTATTTTTCGCTTGATTGCCTCGAATACGTTTACCAGCAGTGTGTCTGACATTCGAATCAGGTGCGAATTGAAGCGCGGAGCTGTAACAATATCAAATAACCTATCTTTTTTTTCCTCTTCATGTAAAATCCCCCATTGAACTTAGGTTTCAGATTGAATTGTACGTTCTTTATAAGCAGCCTTAATTGTAGATGATAGAACGTTTACTTCAAAGAAATGCTTGTATAGAGCTTTGAAAGAAAAAAAAAGAAAAGATAAAAACAAAAAGAAAACAAGCAAGCTAACGTTCAGGCATTCCTTTGATGACGATAGAGTTACAATAGAACTACTAAATCACGCGTTCACGTTCTCAGTACACTCGATCATTATTTTTGTGTTTAAGAGCCGATACGGTTCAGATGCATGGCGTTCGACATTACTCGACATTACATAACAAATAATGACAACGTGTCATTATTTGTATACATAGATCACACACCATCCTTGGTGCTTATGCTTGCGTCTACTGCAGTATTTGTGTTATCGCAGCTTCTATTATGCAGCTACACTATAAATATGAGGTACTGGAGTAGTACAGGGGCATTGCTAACAATAATCGTCAGAGTATATATGCCAAGGCCACGTTATAATTTTGAGTTGTGCCGTATTATCTTGAACTAATTCTGACCATTTCATGCTCTTCAACGTTCACTGAAATATCAACACTCGGCTCTTCTTGAATTGCGTTGCCGTTGCGGATGAGTGCTTACGCTGCTCCAGGGAGTCTTACTCATCTCCAGCTCCAGATTAAAGTTATACCTCTCTCTCTTCCTAGGAAAATTGAGTGTTTGCTTATGCTTCTCGTTAACTTACAGCGCATGTAATAAACATCCGCCTCGTGGTCAATTGTGCTTAAAGCGAACGGCTTCCGGACGATCTGCTCAACGCTTCGTCACAGCGACAAGCCTTCTCGCCGCGTGATCTCGTTACGTAACTGGAAACGTGATGGAAGGCCCGTAAGGAAACTGCTACGAGCCGCAATCGACGGGTAACGCACGTGCCAAAGATCTGACAGCGTTGACAGGGTGCGGAAGCGACACCGGAAGTGGTAAGGGGGCGATCCACTCTCAATTCAGCACGCACGCCTTGCCAATTTCTCTTCTCGCTTCGTGTATCCGGATCTCGGAACACGTGTTACAAATGGCGCCTCCACGTATCCGCCTGGTTCGGAATGGTTAGTTAACCGAGTGTGACCCGTTCATGGTGAGGATCACCCGCGGCGTGACCAGGTGCGGTCACGACGCGAGCTAAGCGCCGTATACCGACTTCGATTTCCTCTCCCCGATTTGGATTCTCAGCGGGCGGGCACTCAAGATGAGAAGACTGTAGCAGCAACAAAAACAGCATCGACAACAACCGTCGAGACGACGTGTGAGCGAGACTGGCGAAAGGCATGCATCTGGGTCGACGCGGCATACGCGTGCACACACTGAAGCTCCGCAAGAGGCCTAACGGTGGCCCTCTACGTGATCTGGGAACGTATAGTGTCGTGAGGCGACATGCGGGTAAAAAGGCAGGTGAAACACGTAACCGCCGCTGTAAGTGGTTTGTTTGGTCGAACTTTTCCCTCGGTCGTGGCTCTTTTGCTTTCGCTTCTTCGAGGCAGATTACGGTGTTCGCGATGTGGTTCCGCCGAATTCGGTCGCGTGGCTTCGGCTCGCTAGCTGGAGGTTGCGCAAGGTCAAAACGCACCGCAGGACCGGAGAAATTAGCGAAGGAAACTCGTTTTTTTCTCGTGAGAAAAACAAAGTGAAATAAACTCACCCCGGGTCAGACTCACTCGCGCGGAACGTGGGACAAAGAATAATAAAAAAAAAGCCGTCTCAGTTTTTTGTTTCGTTTGCATTTGCCCTCCACTCTCAGAAGGTTAAGTGGCAGGGTTAGATTGTGTCTATACATACATAGAAGTTGTAGGGTGACTCGGCAAAAGATAGCTTAGTTATATATGGTTCGGTTAATGATTCGGTTCGTGTTCGGTCAGCGCCCTCATGGCGATGAAGGCGTGGAACGATGCAACGTTATCGAGATGATTTGCGTTCAGCTTGCGTAACTTTAATATCGCAGTCATCATTACGCGTGTTCTTTCAAGTGTTCGCAGAGACGCGCAGTCTCGTTGCATATTTATCCCGGCTGCGGCGGCTGCATTTCCGATAGAGGCGAAAATGTTGCAGGCCCTCGTGCTCAGATTTGGGCGCACGTTAAACAACCCCAGGTGGTCGAAATTTCCGGAGCCCTTCACTACGGCGTCTCTCATAATCATATGGTGGTTTTGGTACGTTAAGCCCCACATATCAATAATCTCGTTACATATTAGGGGCGAAGCTTTTTATAAGGCGTAAGTCTATCCATCCTCCGTCGTTGTCGTGCGTAGCCACCGGGATGTGAGATGGGAGATGGCAGTACTTGGAGGGTTCAATAGATGTACGTACGCTCGTACGGACGCATGGATGGACGGACAGACAGACTAGCAGACGGACGGATGGATGGACGGACGCGCAGAGTGGATATGTGCCACAGGGGATGCGAGATGGCAGTACTTGGAGTGTTCACTAGATGGACGCGCGGAGAGACGGACAGACCGACTAGAAGACGGACGGACAGATGGACGGACGCATGGATGGACGCACGCATGGTCGCGCGGACGGACGGAAGCAAGAACGAACGGATGGACGGAAGCACGGACGGGCTTCCGTTCATCCCACTCATCATCACCCCACTCATCATCATTCACACCGTGGATATACTGTTAATTTTTGACTGTTCTACCGATAGTCGATTGAGCCGCCAGTGCTGCTCTTAAGCGTGCAGTCACAAGTCCTCTGTCGTTATGACTTGCGTGGCAGCAGTGTTTTCAAAAATATACTCCGAAACACGAAATGAAGGAACAGCTAGATGCTCACAAAAATTATAACTAAGTTTATTATAATTATTTATCTATTAACATTTATAAATAATGAACAGGTACAGTCTGTTATTACGGACTGTAGTGGCCTGTATACTACTGGAAAGATTTGTTTAGCTTAAATGGAATAAAAATTGGTGTTGCACTACATGCAACAGCAATTGTGGTTGCCAGTATCTCTCCATGCCAGTTGGAGCTTTCTCACAACCTTTAGGCAGTAACAATGACAACGCGTCTTTAGGTGCCCCGCACGTGAGTTTTGTTTTCATGTTAATATATTTGTGTTGCAATGGGTTTCGGTGTTGCACATGACCGTTCTTGGAAAGTTTTATTTGCTTGTGCAGTATAGAACAAGACACATTTTTGCCGTAAGCCCCCTTACTTACGCATTCATGTATGGTAATTTTGTAATTTGCTTTCTCCAAGCCACTCATACGATTGAAGCATAATCCAGATCACCCACGAATAGGAGCTCGCTCTGACGTGCGCAAATTCAGTGAGCGGGCGCGCTTTTTCGCGAGAAATTTTCGGGTTATTACGCGCCGCGTTAGCCACAAGCACGCCAATCAATCATGCGCTCCTCGTTGGCTTTGTGTATACGGAACACTTTTGCCGTATTGTGTCTTTTTCACTCGTGACAACGTAATGGCTACTCGCTGTTTCGATCGCGTTTGTGCGCGGCGATCGTTCACGTTCCCGACTCCGCGCAAGATGGAAGAGCGGAGGAGGTCTCCCTCCCTGTGCCCCTCTACTCTGCAGGGTTCGCTTTCGCTTGCTTTAAGCAGCCCCTCCCTCTCACTCGGAAGTGATTTCCAGATGCCTCGGAGGAGGAGGAGGAGGGTTGCAACGTCGGAAGTGCGTCTGCCACGAAACACGACCTCCGCGTGCACTCGGCTTTGGGCCTACCACGATCTCTCTTTTTATATCGCTCTTCGCGCGAGAGCATTCTCGGCGGCTGAGGCATCGGCTCCTCCTATATCTGCGCATCGCGCTCTTTTTATCCGCTTTTATGTGTCCCGTCGTGACGGTAAACCTGTTCCTGACGTCCCCGAGCCGTTTCTTCGGGTACCGTTTGTGTACGGGAGAGACGCATTCGATTTATCGGTAGATCGGTTCGTCCCAATATGCGAGCGTCGAGCACCAATCGCGGCTGCAATCTCTGACCCTGTTTTCGTGAGCTTGCTTTGGGCAGTGTAAACCTATAGATGGCCTAAGTACAAAAAAAGAGTAAACACAAAAGAAGCACACAATATCTTAGTTTCATCAAGCACTTTCTATAGCGTTACTCGCTGTACAGTCGTCAGCAAGCTTAACGCGAACGCTCCGCAGGGTGACCTGAAACAGTTTCATCGACGCCAGCGCCGCCCAGCCTTGGGTTTTGTTGCCGAGGTGTTGTTACCCATGAATGACAACATACTATCCAAGCATACTGAGATATTATCACCCAGCTCTTCGCGGCTGGCGTCAATTAATGTAGCCCTGTTCACACGTGGGAGCGTTCGCGTTAAGCTTGCCGATGACTGTGCGTATGTGGTGGAAAATGATGAAAAATAGTGTTCCACACTCACCGCCACGGTTTCAAGATGGCTCTAGCTAATACTCCAAGGATTGTTGCACAAATGCAAATACTCAATAAAGTGGGTGGAATGGCAACCACTGCTGCAACTCAATTGGTAGCACACGTTATCTGAAGGTTGTGGGTGTGGTTTCTACCTTTGGGTTGATTTTTAATACATCTTGATTCCTTTTCATTTAGGTCATAATTAGCGCTTAGTTAAACATACATGTAACACACCTTACCCCTTCCATGGCTTCATTGTCTGTTGCTATTATTTGGTTTTGTCTAACAAAAAAGAACAAGCAGTCGATCAATCCCCCCCCCCCCCTCTTTCGTTCGTTTTTATAGCGCAGAAGTATACCTAAGCGATGTATAAAGGAGACGGACTCCTTGTCGAAATGGAGCCGGTTCTAATTCCGGTCACTGATTGAAGTCTGTATTAGAAACCAAAGTTATCCCGTTATTGGTGACTGCGTGTGTGCGTGCGGTCGTCTTCGTGCATGCAGCTGCGCACTATGGTACCGACGCGTAATGTACGAAACGGTGGCAGTGTGCAAAGGGTGCGCCTTCCGCGCCAGTGTTCACGAGTTAATGAAAGGCTGCGGCGTTAATTAGGACACACGCGCACAGCACTGTGCCTCGGGAGAGGTGTGACTGTCGGTGTTGTGCGCATTAATACCCGCCAAGGACGCCGGGCGTCGACGTCGGCGTATGCCTTATCTACATGGCCGAATCCGCCGATTCCACAGACGCTGCAGGTGCGCACGGGTAATCGTGTGTACAAGAAACGCTTACGGCCTTGGACTAGGTGCCATCCAAGCAACGGGGGATCAATTCTTGTAAGTAAAAAAAAAAGCCAGTAAAAAAAAATAAGTGCGCCATCTTTTCTTCGCCTCATCTATCTCGCTGCTTTCCATTTATTTCCCGCCTTTTTATACGGATCAGTATCTCAAAAAAACGTCTGGCCATAAAGAAAACAAGGTCGTCTCGCTCCGACGGTTTTATCCGAGACCGCATTTGCCGCACCTATTCTTCTTACCCGTAGCCATTGAGCGCACGCTCTTTGGCGTATTCGCACTGTTCCGATTCCCGCACCATTGGGAGCGCCACATTTGCTTCTAGGCATAGCGTGCATGCAGTGTGGTGGAGCAGGTAATCGCAGCTGCGATACGTGCAGCTGGGCTGCGGGTATGCAATAGCTGCTCAAGCGAGATGGTGCCCGACTCGGGCGGTATATACTCCATGCATTTCAAAACGTTTTCGGTGTACTATGAGATAACGACGACACAGTTTAAGGAAATAAGACAGCCTGCAAAGCTGCAGTTAACAAGTATGAATCACTCGTAAACATATCCGGCAAAACGAGCAGGGTCAGTTGCGTATTCGCCTCAAAATTCATTTTCTTATTTTTTTCCTTCTCAGTCGATGTATTGATTCTTTCCCGCTGCCTTCCGAAAGCTTCCCGCTACTAGTGTGGTTTTATTGCTGCCTAAAGGGTCAGAGGACTACAGGCCTACATGACCACCTTTAACTTTTGTGTAGTGCCACCGCTGCATACGCGCCAGCCGATTAACTGACAATCCTCCTTTTTTTTGTTTTTTCTCTCTCTCGTTCTCTTCTCTTTCCTCTCTCTCTCTCTCATCTTTATGCCCCCTTCCATTCCCCCAGCGTAGGGTAGCAAACCGGGCATGTGCCTGGTTAACCTCCCTGCCTTCCCTCTTGTTGTTTATCCCCCCCTAAAGGGTCAGAGGCAGTGCAAGCATCGTGCACACCACTTAAGTTTTGCTCTGCTTCCGTGTGTTCGGGCTACTTTTGGCCAATCGATGGTGTCGCGTCGATGTCATAATGACGTCATGATGTTTATGGTTATGTGACAATCAAACCGTGATCACATCAAAGATTTTGGAGATGACGTCGTGACGCTGTCAGATGTGGCGTCATCGCGAGCTGATGATTTGTTCACATCACTCGTGTTAACGACGCAGACGCCGACAGTACATTTTAACGTTCGATGAGGTACCTAGGCTTTCACACAAACAAACGTTGCAATCTATAGTACCAAACCTATGCAACCTACACATACGTCCAAAAGATTAGCCATCCCCATTGGAGGGGTGATAAATATCTTTCCTTTGAATTCTGACTTCGCGGAAACCAGCAGGTATCGCTTGATCATTGCGTGGCACAACTAGGATGCTCGCGGGGGATGGAAAAAACAAGGTGATCGATCGAAGGCGAACAAGAGCGAACTTCCTCGCCTGCGGACGCCAATGTGTCACCGGCGAGGCGATATTCAACTATTGACCTCTTGCCAGAGTCTTGTGTTCAGTGTCACAGATCGTCGCAGCTGTGCAAGAATTTAGTCTGCAAGCGAGTGATGGAGGGCATCGCATTTATCAGACAGAGCAAGGCCGGCCGAGTAGGCGCAATGGACCATGCGCGCGACGCGCGGTTTTCGATCTGGACTATCGGGTGCACGGCAGCGGGCTATAAAGATGTCCCGCTTCCACACCGCATTTAACTACCTGCGTGCTATGCATGCCTCATTCGCGAGCTCACAATATTCTATACGTGACATCGCGCGACCTGCTTCGTCACCCCGGCAGGATTTCGCCTAAAGCAGAGCGCTTTCTTCCTTTTCCGATCCGCAACTCGTGATTATGCAAATTTTCCGATCCGGATTAGCGGTGGCCTGCTCCGGGTTTCGCAGGCGCTCAGGAGTTGTTTTGAGAAGGTATTGGTCATTCGCTTCATTAATCTGGCTCTGGTCGCGTGCGCTTATCTTGCCTCTTTTTCTCTGTGTGGGCTACGTACCATGTTGTAAAGAAGAAACAAAAAAAAAATCGTGCAGCTTTTCTGAAGCTGTAAAGAACCCACGTCAACTAATTCATAGGCTAGTGTCCTGAGCAGAATAGATGTCAGCTCTGATGTGCTACCTGTGCAAGTGTCGCCTGCTCCCGACAAAAACAAGCAGGTGACACTGCTTACCACGAGTGTTGTTTGAGGTAACGACGCTCTGATTTGGCGACCGCGCCCTGCGAATGGTGAGCGAAATTTAGAAACGTTTAACTCTCCTACATGCATGCTGGTTTCTGCAAGAGGGCAACGATACTTGTTAATAAAGGAAGCTTCTTTTGACCAGCTACGAAATCCATTATTGTGATGCTTCTTGCGCGTCCGAGTGGACCTGAAATCTCATTGCCGTACATACTAACGAGGGCTTGTCAAGATGAGCGAAGACAAATTTATGGCTTCCCGGCATCCACTGAATAAACGATGTTTCGGTTTGCTGCCTCTCAATGAATACAAGTATCGCAACGTCTAAACAGAACCGGTGAGCAGGTTTTCATTACAACCAGAGGCGTACACTCCAAGTGCTGACGGTCAATAAATATTTGTTGAATGATTACCTATTTACATAATTAACTCTCAAGTGACCGTTTTACGGGCTACCCGGAAAGCTGCTTAAGTCTTCTGCCCTACATTTGCTTGTTTCCTTATTTCATATCATTCCTGCACAGCATACCGAAGTCCCGGCTGCGGCGGCTGCATTTCCGATGGAGGCGGAAATGTTGTAGGCCCGTGTACTCAGATTTGGGTGCACGTTAAAGAACCCCAGGTGGTCAAAATTTCCGGAGCCCTCCACTACGGCGTCTCTCATAATCAAATAGTGGTTTTGGGACGTTAAACCCCACAAATCAATCAATCAACAGCATAACGAAGTGGTTGTGCCCGAGGTATACATTTACATTCTCTTCGAAAATGCATTCTCAGTCAGAGCGAGTCGTCGAGTTTTCGCCACCTTGTCTGATCTGCCCAGCGCAGCCATATTGCAGCATGCATGCAGTGCGAGTGGACTCCTGGTCAGTGGAACGCGGCGATTATTTGCACTCTCTATATACGAATCGTACTACCTGGCCGGGTCAATTTCGTGACTTTAAAGCCACAACGACGCGGAAGAGAGGCCATTTTATTTCCTCGTAGAAAGATGAACCGAACATTAGAACCTTCGACCTCTGGTTTGTTCTGGAACTAACGAACTCTCGTCTGAGAGGACGGGAGCGCGAGATGTGTCAGCGAGCCGCTCGATTGGCAAAAAAGAAGAAAACAAAAAATAACAAAAAGATGTCACCGTCATGCTTTTCCTTTCTTTTTTTTTCTGCATCGGTCTTCGGCCTGCAGACTCTATGCCTCACTCCGCTCCCGAAAACAGCACTTGAAGAATGCTAAAGGCGTACGATTTCATTTGTGGGATCTATATATATCTGCTGCATTGGGAATGTAACGCACAAATATGATAGCGGTTGCTCTTGGTATACAAAAAGACAAGGAAAAAATTTACACAGCGCTAACACATGAAGAAGGAAGCTGACGACAGCAGATACAATTTTATTTTCTGTTTAATCGTTCGTTAGTGATCCACACAGTTTAAATTTCATATGAACTAGACTTGGCAAACCACCCTGTACGGACACAAGCCATTCGTTAAGAATCATTACCATTGTCATAATAGCACTCGCATCTTCAATATGTTTTGTCCCTGTGTCAGTGCTGTCTTGTATTCATCACCATGAACACCCTCCATCTGGACCGATTTGCCGTCCGAACTCTTTATAGAGCCATCATTGTTCATTGGAGCGGCGTACTGAGACGTTACCTCACTGGTTGCACGTGCTTGCTCCACACCCCGCCTCGAAAATTTACATGCTCAGGACGTCTTCGTGGGCGGCGCACGCTGGCGAAGACGACCCAGCTGTTTGTTTCTCTCTACGTTTGCACACTGAAGCCTATGTAGCGGCGTGTTACGTGACTGCACGTGCTTATCATGAGAAAGGAAGACTCTTGGCACGTGCGGCACAGCCCACCAGCTGCACCGCTTTCACGTCGACATTGCGGAATCGTTTAGTGGAACGATGAAGAGATCTCAAGATGTTTGCAGCGGGGAAGAAAGGCCGCATCGCCTTCCGCCATACTCGATAACGGGTTGAAGCTACTGTGGTCTCGCCGCTGTTGAGCGTTTCCGTGTTGCAGAGTGCGTTGAAGTCACTCGCCTTGTGTGGTTTTCCGGTCGAGTACGTCGCAGTTGGGAGTAGCTACTTTGTGTAACGAGATCTTTGAAGAAGAAAAGTATGGCGTTGATGTACTAAGAAGTGTCATCAGAGTTGTCAGTAACTGCGGACGAAATCTCAGGCACGCATTGTATAATTTCTATTTACATGTAACCGTAATCCTGCTTACAGCGCTGGTATAAAAACGGGCACAGACTTGCAAGAATACGAGCGTTGGTGATTTCAAGGAAAAAAAAAAAACCCTCACCAAGACTGTGCGATGAAAACACCAATACCAAAAGCTAGACGTATGCAGCGTTATCACCTCATCAACCCTCATGGGATCATTGTTACTTGTTTTTAATCAACGTGGGGCTTTCACCTCGCAAGCCTGTACTCAAAAAGGGGCTTCGGTGACGTTATTTCGTAGCTCTTGTACGTCCAAGAAACGATAGCCACTACTCATATATATCTTTTCGTTCAACGACGTAGTATAGATATATATGTGATTCAGCTGGGAATTCCATATCAATGGTATCTAAGCACAGCGAGCTGTTATG
Organism: Rhipicephalus microplus; assembly: GCF_043290135.1. Lineage (NCBI taxonomy): Eukaryota > Metazoa > Arthropoda > Arachnida > Ixodida > Ixodidae > Rhipicephalus > Rhipicephalus microplus. The sequence goes on along the minus strand of NC_134700.1, from coordinate 253,599,539 downwards.
AGAAGGCAGTGAGGCCTCCCTCACTAACTCGCTCACCACTCTCACTCACTCGCTCTTCCTTCCCGTGAGCCTCCTTTTTTCTTCTATTTATGTCTCATTTCAAGTACATATATGTAGCAAATCGTTGTGACACCCACTTCTCAAGTACATTTTCTGCACTCCGAGCCCTTGTTCTGGCGTGCCGCGATAGTTACGCTACAAGGTTTCCTTTCCAGCGACATCGGCGCGCCGCTACAGCTTAGCGTGCAAGCGTTCCCATCTATACCACGCACGCAGGGGCACACATTGTCTCTACCGCCCACGTCTTATGCCCGACACATATCCGATGGCCTCGCGACAAGCAACCACATGCGACGGCTCACAGTCCCTTGAACCGGCGGCTTCTGCAATCGGCAGTGGCGATCGAAAAGGGCTTCTTTCCCAAGGCAAGCGGCGCGACCCTCTGTCCGGAGGACACGCGAAGCAAAAGTTCCTCCCCCTTCGCTTCCATGTCGTGGTGGTGTTCTGACGAAACGCGGCGGGTGACCCGAATTTTCTTCGAGTATTTACGTAAGCCGATGGGCGCTGTAAACCGGAACAACAGCCTCAACTCACCCGTACGGCTCGCGTGCGACTTGCTGCGTTAGGTGGGCCGTCATCGCCCTGCGCCCCCCCCCCCCCACCCCTAAGCGTTTCCTCGTGATAACGCTCTCACTGCGAAGCGCCGAGGACGCCGCTTACAATGGTGCCGAACCGTTACGATGGACTCCGGCTATCGTTCTCCCCCTCTTCGCTATTTTCTTTTTCCCCCGCGAGCTGTTCGGCCCTAATTCTCGCTACTTAGCGCGTCTCGTATACGATCGCTTGCCTCGTTATCTTTCGAAACCTCGCGACATAGCGGAGAATATACTAAATGACAATCCTCTCGTAAATGAAGTGAAATCCATCACGTACAGTTGCGTCTCCCTGAATTGGACTGTGAAGTATGCAGGAGAATTCGGGCTGGAGGAAGGAGGAACGACGAGAGAAGACAGTGAGGTTAACCAGGCACATGCCCGCTTTGCTACCCTACGCTGGGGGAATTGGAAAAAGGGAGTGTGAAGATGAGAGATAGAGGGAAGGGAAGGATAATGTTCGTTCACACAGCGGTTGCTGCTCATTATTTCATCAGAGCAGGTTGCGCAATGACTTGCAACAGACGTCACCTTTCACTTATTATTAATACGAGACTTGTAAACGCAAAACAAAACGGAAACACGCTGTGTCGCTGGATCGTACGCTTCGACAAGCAGCCCTCATGTCTTCATCAAGGCAGCAACTTCAATGCATTAAGGAAACGGGGAAGGGAAGCAGAGATAGGGACCGCTGCGTGTCAGGAGGAGTATTCACAACACGACTCTAACAAATAAGGTTAATGCTCCTACTTAAAAGTCGATAGAATTTCATCGTCTTCTCATCGGGTTGATCTCTAAACGCCGCGCGCATCTCAGCCGGGGAGCGCGACGTGGAAGCATTTCATGTAGGAAAAGTGCATCGACGCCCAGGTTTTGAGAAAGAGCAACCGCCGTTCCCATGGCCTCAGTCTCTTCGTAGTCCTTGAAGCGAGGAAGGAAACATTCGGCAGGCACATTTCAGAATACTAAAGCGAAGAATAAGCAGGGGAGCGCCGAGATGTTGTGATTATAGCGGCGCTGAATAGCGCGAAGCAAGCGCGGACAAAGGAAGGTGCGCGCGCTTCTCGGTTCAACTCGGATTCACCTCGAGGCACGGCTGGCGGCGTCTCTATTGCGCGTCTCTGGACCGCGTCCCGTTAGGCGACGCACGACATAGAACGCGCGGGGTTATCGCCTCGTATACGAATGTATCGCGTCAGGCAGGGCTTCCTGTTCTCTTCTCTCTTCGGTGTTCGCCCGTGTGCGCCGTATCCGGACGCCTGTAGCGTATTCTGTGATTAGATATGCGCAGTCAGAGTGGGTAGAAAAGGTATTCTAACGCCGCGTGCGCCGTATACCGCGGGTTGTGAAAGCTTCAGCCGCGCGAATTAAATAAAAGGGGAGACTGTGCGCTGTTCGTACGCTGCGCACACATATAATTGGGGTCGCCCTCCATAGTGGTCCAGTGCTTACGGTGCTCGAGTGACAAACCACAGATCGCGGGATCGAAACCCGGCAGCGGCTGCCGCATTTTCAGAGGAGGACAAAATGCTCGGGGCCTGTGTACATAGATTTAAGTCCACGTTTAAAAACCCCAAGTGGTCGAACTTTCCGGGATTGCCATATCGTTGTTCCGGGTCGTTGAATCTGAGCAATTACTGTATTGGTGGTCCTTAATGTCGTCCTTTGCGTAGAATAGTAAGCAGGTGTCGTCGCAGTTTAATATAATAAATATATTCATTCCTCACTACTGTTTGCTGTCGCATTATCTACAAGACACAATGGTGTTTGCCTATAGGTGTTTCCTTTTTGCGGTGAATGTGCCCTGCATATGCGGCGCTCTCTATCGCGGCAGGGTTCGCTGACGTGGTGCTGTTGTTCCCATCTGGAACTCATACATCATGCATCTCTTGCTGATCCGGGTGCACATCTGCAAGTATGAATGGCTCGTTGTAAGGCCATCATCTTCGCAAGGCCCCGTCGTTACGGTGCTGAGCTGCTGGCCAAAAGACACGGGCTCAATTCCGGCCGTGGTGAATGCATATATAGAGAAATACAAAAGGTTCCACTTCGCTATGGCTAATAGCCTCAGTCTCTTTGGGACGTTCAATCCCATAGTCCAGCCAATTTCCCGAGGTACGCATAGTTAATTTGGCGTTGCGTTATGTCTGTCAAGAGTATGTGAATGCACAAACAGTTGATTGATTGATATGTACCCCCAGAACCACCATATGATCATGAGAGACGCCGTAGGGGAGGTCTGCGGAAATTTCGACCACATGGGGTTCTTTAACGTGCACCCAAATCTGAGCACATGGGCCTACAACATTTTCGCCTCCATCGGAAATGCAGCAGCCGCAGCCAGAATGCGATCCCGTAACCTGCGGGTCAGCAGCCGAGTACCTTAGCCACTAGACCACCGCGGCGGGGCAATGCACAAACAGTTAGGTTGGGGTTTGCCATCGCTCAGCTCTTCGCTACGGTGGTGCATAAGGGCGACTCACTGCTGCTCTATATTATATTACGCCGCAGGCAGATAAGGAATAGAAAAAAAAACTGCCAGACGCGGAAAGGAAGGCTGCACGTCGCTCTCCTTGCCCCACAAACATATCGTATTCACGAGCTTGACAGAGCGAGCTGTACGTCCCTGTTGTGCAAATGTGTCAACCGATAGGCGCTGCATCCGTGTCGCTGCGGCAATGGGCGGAGGCTTCGTCCGAGCGCAATCGAGCCATCGTTGCCGAGAGCATCGCCGACCGACACGCCGGTGGATTAACAAGCGGCTTGGATGCAACTAGTTGTAGTCTTTGCCGCATACACAATCACTTCAGTGAGGTGAAGAATGACTCGACTTTGGGTGAACGTTATACTTAATGCTTTCGTGGCAGGTTTCTCTTTTGTTTTGTTTTTTCTTTCACTCGAGGGACGCACGTGTGATCCGGTGGGTCGCCTCCTGTTGTTGATAGCGGGTGATCGCATTTTTGAGCGACCTCATCGGGCGCATTGGCAAAACCGGGCACGTCTCTGTGCGGCACATGCATTCTCAGTATATACCTATCGTTCGCCAATGCCACCGAAGATACCAGCTGCCTGCGCGACAAAGATTGATATCTGCTCTTATACCGTTCACAGTCGCCAAGTGGCATGCGTTCGTGTCGCGTACCACACGCAGACTCCTCCATACACTGTGGAACGCGAGCAGAATTTATGCAGCAGGATGCGAACGTCTTGCGCCCGTAGATTACTTTGGCTAAACTTGAGTCACTGGGTGCCACACTGCAAAAGCGCACAGGTGAGGGATCACGATGTGTTTGGAAGTGCGGCCAAAATCTGCAGTTTACGAGTTTTCTGCTCCTTTAGTTTCGCTCATGCCAGTAAAAGATGTCCTTGAAGTCACTCATGCCGGAAAATCGGGAAAGAAAATAGGTGGCAGGAGCGTTTAATAAGCTGTTTGGTGGCTGAAGGGGCAGAATGAAATATAAAATGAACCGCACGTTTTTTTTTTTTTATGCAGGTCCAGTTCTGTTTTCAAATTTTATTCTGCGACCACATAGATCCTCTCAGCAAAACGCGTTCATATTTCTCAGCCTTTTCATTATCGTCACGCCGCATGCAGGATTGTTTGTATGTCTGCTTGCCGAAGATTTTACCGGATAGCGCGGATTCAACACAGTTCAGATAAAGGTGCATCGGTGTTCTTTCTCTGTCCAGGGTTGAAACCGCACTATCATGTACTTATGATTCTTTTCAATGCCATGCACAACAGCAAGCCAGCCTCTCAGCTACACCGTACAGAAGAGAAGACGAAAGTAATCCTTCGATTAATTAATCGTGTCACATATCCCCCCGCCCCCGAAGTGGCTATAAGCGCGAACCCATCGCGAGGCACATTCCAGCCCTTTCGCACAGCAAAGGCATTCGCAAAGCAGTCGTGTCCTAGCCTGTCCTCTGATGTACGAGCTGTCGAGCGGGTCCACCGGGTTACATAATTGAAAGGGATCGCCCGGGCCGTTTGGCGGATCGGCCTGTGTGGCGCGTGCTACGCGATGCGTGTGCTTCGCCGCCGGCGACGTGGCTTTGTTGATCCAGGTCACAGTGCTCTGCTCAGCCTTCAGCTGCCGCCCAGAAGGTGAAGCAGAACGGGGTGTGTCGGACGGCGTTGCCTCGAGTTGTCTGCGGCGCGCCGCTTGCTTTTGTTTCATGCTCGCGCGCTGCTGCAGCGGCTGCTACGAGGCGGGGATCCGTTTTATCGCCCGCTTAGGCGAACGCCTACGAGCGGCCGTGGACCTATTTGTGCACCCTTCGCGCAGACACGTCTGTAAACAGGCTTCCGGTCACCATAAAGAAAGCAACACCCTTACCCCACCAGGTGCCCCGTGTCTCTTTTAACAGTGATCCGTGTCATTAAATAGAAAAGGCTGGTGACCGAAACCAGGCATGAAGATCTGCTCTTGGCAAACAAGCTTAAACGAACAGTTCTGCTGGTATGCGAGGGGCTCTGCTTCGGCGAGCATTTTCAGCGCAGTTGGAATATCTGTCGTTGCACAGTATATGGTACGACCAGTATCTAGTTTATCTTACTCGCAGGTTAGTGAGATCTTTAAGTCGAACATGCGCTTACTTCAATTGGATACCTTTTTTTTTTCATTTTATAAAACATCTTCATAGGCGTACTCACAGGGTGTTGGCGGTAAGGGGGGAAGCATGCAGTAAATCTTTAACTTCGTCCTCCCTCCAAACTCCAAGCCCCGCCGCGGTGGTCTAGTGGCTAAGGTACTCGGCTGCTGACCCGCAGGTCGCGGGTTCGAATTCCGGCTGCGGCGGCTGCATTTCCGATGGAGGCGGAAATGTTGTAGGCCCGTGTGCTCAGATTTGGGTGCACGTTAAAGAACCCCAGGTGGTCGAAATTTCCGGAGCCCTCCACTACGGCATCTCTCATAATCATATAGTGGTTTTGGGACGTTAAACCCCACATATCAATCAATCAATTCTATTGGAGAACCCTGCGCCCGCCTTTGAGCATCATTTTGACACTGTATTATGTTCACCTATCACCATAAACATCGCCATGCAAGTCCTCTTTTACATTTGTGATGCTCAAAATGGCAGGATTGCAAACCAGACGTGTCTTGTTAACATCCCTGCCTTTTTTTGCATCTCTCTTTTAACAATGTTTCCTTGTTTTGTTTTTTGTTGTTGTTGAAAAACCCGTTGTTCACCACTACTCCTGTGTCTCAGAATAGTGGTACATACATAAACATTATCTACGTCAAAGATTTCATAAATCACTTTTCCTGTTATCTGCGTTGGTACCTGTGATGGTTACTCCTTTTCTGTTAATTATCATTTCTTCAATAAAACAAAAGTCCATCTTCTTTTCCTGGTGAATTGCATTAATGATCCGGGGAAGAAAATCATTTAGACATGTACATGATAAAAGACATCGGCTTCTGTCCTTGAATATTCGATACGCGTGTAATGAAGACTGCATTTTTATGCAGCAACATCGCGTGCTGTACATGTGCAAGGAAGCACAAGCGTTTCCTGACAAAATGCCTCTCCACGGCGCACCCTGATTGACCGCGAGTTTTTTAGATGCGGAAGCATCTTATACTCGCGCCTTGTAGTGCGCCGTCCGCGCCGTCCGCACCGCTTCTCGAACATTCGACAGCTGACGCGCGCGCATGCGCCGTCGCGCCGTCGCCCACTCTTCCACCATCTGTGCATCCCTTCCTCCTCTACACACCGCGCGCGCTTCACTCCTCCACCATCTGTGCACCCTTCCTCCTCTACACACCGCGTTCGACATCTACAATTCTCCTTATTCTCCAGTGGACGCGCATGTGGCGTCGCGCTTCGAGAACATTCAACAGCTGACAGTGCATGCGCCGTCGGGCTGTATATATACTCAAGGTCGGCGCTCGCTCGCTCAGTTGCCGCTCGTCGGTTGGTTTGTACGGCGTGTCGACGTCCAAGGTCGCGGTGAAATGAATTCCAACGAATCCACAAACACAATGATCGACGTCCCTTCGACCAGCGCCGCCCTTTCGCATACGTGTGTACGTGTTCACTCATTTAACACCCCCTCCTACAACCACGTTAACCAATTTAGCCATCGACCCAAGTAAGTCGCAATTTAACACCCCATTTCACAACCACGTTAACCAATTTAGCCATCGACCCAAGTAAGTCGCACTTTAACACCCCGTTAACCAATTATATGCTCCGCATCCTCCTCAGTGTTCCCCCGAGGGAAGCTGCGGGCAATTTTTTTATTACATCTATACTTACGCGCCGATCACGACTTCCCATTCTTGTAAAACGGAAACGCCACGCCATTCATACCCACACGCTAGAGTTCGAACGACGTCTTAATCACGCTGGGTTGTTGGCAAACGGGAGGAATTCCGGGAGTCGTGTGTTTTTTTTTTTTTTCTCGAGGCTGCTGAGTGCCTGCACGTGTGTTCACTCCGAAAATTGATTGTTCCGGGACAGCTTACATTAAAGAGCCCTTGCTTTCCGTTGTAAATGTCACATACGAAGCAACGAATTATCGGAGGATGGAAACGACGGAACGGCCACAAGACGTTTTCCAATGATGGACCACAATGACACATTTCTTCACCATAAGCGCCCTGAAAGGATACGTTCCGACGCGAGAATTTCGTAACGACCATCACTAACACCGTCATCGCTGAGCTACTATTCTGTCCAGTGGTTCATGTTTGTTTTGCGTGCTCCAAGTTTTGTTTTTTTTTCTTTTCTTTTGAAGTTATTGTTGTATTTCATCGCTGCCAGATTGACTGGCAGCGGCCAGTCGTCGCGTCGTGACCTCTTTTCGCAAGCAGTTATTTCTAGGCCCGATCACTTGGAAGGGGGGGGGGGGGGTGGCAGCTTTCTTTTGGAAGGCCAGTCGCGTGGGGGCAGCGGTCTGTCTCAGGCGGAAGCCAACAACATCTTGAAATGCTTTTAATTTTCGTTTTATTTCTTTCTGTTCGCGTGTACTGACGCTGTCACGGGCAGGTCGACGGGCTTAGACTTTTTCTCGCACCATTGCACGGAAAAGAGCATAATAGAAAAATGCAGTGAGTGGCTGGTGCAGTGAGCAATCACCACACAGTAAAATAACATAGTAGATGACTGACCTTAGAGGGCTGGCCATAGTTTCAAAGGTCCCGATACTAGGCATACGCTGATGTATCTGAGCGAGCGGGGATTTCAGGGAAGCTGATGTTTGTGCCCAGTAGAGGCCAAGATACCCTGCCGCCAGATCATACGCAAATGTGTAGACTACATGTCTTGTAGGATATATTTAGTGATTCTTTCTGACTTCAGACGTGCAGAACCGCACTTTATTGACTCAGGTTATTTTACGTATAGCACTGCAGCCTGGGATAATCTCTTGACTGTAGGTGAGCGAATACGGCATCTTTTGCCGCTTTGCCATATCTGTACGGGACAGACGTTACTGGTGGATCCTTAATGTGATGAGAAATTATCGGACAAGAAATGTCTTAGCAACAAACGTTTATACAAGAGGTCTCTTGCTTGTTAGGCCAGGTATACTATAGTCCCATAGTATGAGACACAGATAACCACAAAAGGAGGTAAGTAAACGATGCTCAAAATACTGTTTCATAATGTTTCTGGCAGGCATGCCAGAAGTCAGTCCGTCACACAGGCGTTCCCTTCATTTTCAGTATCTGAAATGTATGCGAGGATGATCGCTAACGGTTTCAACTGTCTTGCTTGCGTAGATACGGACAGTCATCATAAGGCATACTTTCAGAGCAGAAACACATGAGAGCCGACAGGACAAGCACTTTCCTGGTCGTCTATTACATATTTGTGTTTGTTACGGGTTGAAGTGAAGCTGTCGTCATGTGTTCACCAACTTGTTCCTATAAAGTGTGAAAAAGCGAACTACTCTGTTATTGAGGTCGACGTGTGAACGGGCCACCTATTTACGGTTGGTTTTTGAATGAATACGTCTGATTTACACACGGCATGCTTTGAATTCAAGAAGAAAAAAATAAGCCAGTCTTCGGGATCAACTCGACGTGTGTAGGCATTTGTCGTGTGGCGTTGTCTGACAAAGCCACCCACGACATCCTGCCGCTCTGCTGACCTCTTTGTTAAGTGCTGAGCAAGCACGAAACTCGTGGCGCCCCGACATGGACGGGACGGCAGCATCGCCGAACAACTGGATGAGCCTGCAGTCGCTCACTTCTCGCGCCTCCGCTCGTTTTTCTTCCTCTTTCCAGATGCTTGTGATCGCTTCATCCTCGCGCCCTTGTTATTTGCGCGAGCGGCAACATTGATCAACCGTCTAGACTCTCCCTTCGTAAACAACGTAGGCGCCTCTGGAGTGTGTATTGCGACGTCAAACGCGAAGAGGAATTGTTGCGGATATCTTCGCGCTGCGCTCTTCCGCCTACGTGTCTCGATCCCATGCACCGACTGACCTTGGGGAGCGCTCTCTTCTGGCCAGGAAAAACACTGACGGGTGTCTATAGACCGATGACTAGCTCGGCAGAATCTGCGTTTGTCGACTTCCACCGACGCTCCTCAGTGCTATGCGAAATCTCTTAAATCCTCTGCAGGTTCCGTCAAGTTGGTCACGGCACTACGCCACAAACTTCGGAGCTTCAAAACAATGCGATACGTGGATGGGGAAAGCCCTTTCAAGCTGTAGCGGCAACAAATTTTGATCGTGCGCTCAGAGATGTCAGGCATTTTAACCGAGTCCTTACCATTTAGCTAGCACGGGTTGTGGACTCATTTGAATTGTGAAAAAAAGAGCATGGTTGCTTCGAGTTCTGGTGGTGGCGCATTGTCTCAAAAATATAATAGACTGCTAAGGGAACCAGCACCTGTTGTTAAAAAAATACCGATCACTAATTCGCCCAAAGCTTGAGTACGCGTCCGCTATATGGGATCCCGTGCAGCAAAATTTAATCAACGCGTTAGAATCTGTTCAGAACCGCGCAGCTCGGTTCATTTGTTCTAATTATTCCCCTACTGCTAGCATATCAGAAATGAAATCTAAGCTTGACCTGCCCAATTTAACTGTCCGGAGGAAACTGGTGCGACTGCATTTTTTTCATAAGATATTTTTTCACAATCCATCAATAAAGCGAGACCCCATTTCACAACCGTCATACCACTCATCGCGCATTGATCACCAGCATAAGGTTGCCATTCCGTTTTGCCGCACCAAATTCTTTTCAGCAGCCTTCTTACCGAAAACAGCCGCCGATTGGAACCACCTTCCCTCTTCCGTTGTAACAATAACCGACCCTTTGTTATTCAAGACTGCAATTTCTCAGCAATGTTTGTAACTATACGCAGTTTCCATTATCTATCTTTGTCTTGTATGTGCTTGAATTCTTACTTATACATTTTAGTTGATTTATGTTGCCTTCGTGATTTGCGCATCTGACACTTGTTTCTTTTTTTGTCTTTTTTTCTTGTGTGTTATAAAATGTTGTACCCACCCCCTCTGCAATGCCCTACGGGCCCTGAGGTTATTCTAACAAATCAATAAAATAAAACTAGTTCGTTCACTTAAGTCAAAATTAATAAAGCTAAGGCGTTCCTGCTTCATTCGTGTCCTGCGAGGTCCCCACTATAAGTAGAGCTATATGGTCAAAGGGAACATGTGCCATAAAGCGGATATACGATAAAGCGGGAACGAAATCCAGCCTCTACGTCATTCGTGAACCTGCACCAGGAGTGCGCATACGGTGATTGTTCGGGACTACAAGCATAGACGAGCTCACAGAGAAGGGTTGGGCGTAGTCCCTACTAATAATACGAGGTGGGCTGGTGAAGAAAAGTTAAAAAAGACGAGTACGGGGACAGTACAGTGGACAAGCGCTGTACTTACAAATGAAAATATTGCAACGACCACTCGTTTTTACAGCGTATGCAACCCCACGCAGTTCCGATAAAACTTTATTGTCAAAAAATTAAAACATCGGGAAAATAACGCACGTTATGACGGAAAGCTGGCTCTTGCACTTCATTAACACTGTGCGCGCGCAACATGCATGTTCATGTAAAATGTCAACAAGTGAACACTGATAAAGACACACATTATCAAACAAAAAACAACAAAGTGACCCTGATATTGCATTTCTAGAACGATTTACTTCCCACCGTTGCCCCTGGAAAGTTGGGGAGCAAAGACAGGTAGTTGTGAGCGACGTCGTTGTCTTTTTTTTCGCACCCATTGCATATAGCTTGTTTTCCTTCAAAAAACAAGATACGCAAACACATGTGGGGGGGGGGGGATGTGCTACTACGTTACTACCCCTAAATGAAAAATCCTGCGCATGCTAATCACGACAATACGCGCAGAGTACCACGATTTGTATTGTCTTGCTTTTTTTGTATGTTTCATCTAATTGTTGGTGGAGTATTCGCCAAGTCTCAACATTATACCAACGGAGAGCTTATGTACTGAGGTTAAATAGACAGAGCGCGTAAACACGGACAAATAGAGAAATCAAGACACAAAAAAACGCCGTGACTCGATTCCTAGAAAACCACGGCATAATCCGGCGTTTATGGCGCCATGCCTCGACTTTTCTTTCGTGTGCGTATTTGCACACCCTGCCTCGTTAACATGAAAGTTTCAATGATACTCACGCAGCTCAAGAACAGAAATACCAAAAGTATCAGAGTACGCATTGGTGACAGACAAGGTTACTCGTCCGCCCAGTCAATATTGAAGAGCAGCGGAGCCTTTGGCATTAAGTGCTCATCCTAAAATCGAATCCACACCTGGCGTACAGCTCCTGTCAAAACAAGCTCGCTGCAAGAGATATCCTTGACCCGCAACACTGAGCAGCGTTTCGGCCTTGTTCACTATAAGCTACCTGACGAAGCTAACGTATCCAGACCGACAGAGCGGTATGCGTCCGTGGCTGTCGATCTCGTCCTCCGCGGGGAAACGGCGTGCCCGCGAGCTGCAGATGCCGTGTCGCTGGTTTGGGAGAACAATAGTTAGCGAGCAGCCGAGCGTTCTGCTCGCCTGTGGGTGACCCGAGCGAGACCTTGAGGCCCCGCTTAGTTTCGCTTTTGTTGCTTGCACGGTGCCGCAACGCTTCTGGCACGAGGAGTCATAAAAGCGACAGTGCTTGTGTGTCCATCCAACGGCTCTTTGTTCGCGAAGCCTTGGCTTACCCGTATGAACAGCGATTCTTTCTTTATCATCGGAAACTCCGGTTTCTCTTACTTTCTAAAGACAATCCAAGGGCAGCGCGGCTTTTGATTCGTCTTTCAGTATGGAACAGTACCTGTATCGTAGCTCAACTGCACGAAGCTGACGTTTCGCTTTTGACAAGGATATACCTGTCAGAATTGTCGTACAACCTTTGACCGGGTACACTCTGTCTGCTATGTCACCAACAAAGTGCGGGTACTTTAGTTGCATGTTGGATGAACGGGAGCAAAACTCTATGGATAGTCCTGAAGTGCACGACTAAGTGCGCTCCCACGACCGCCGCATAGTGGGACCCCTGCACGGCACATAGTTGAGCACTTGAAATCAACCAGTACAAATGGCTAGCCCGAGTTTCATCTGGGAGGAATAAACTTTCGAAAGTGGAGTCAATACTTGGTTTGCGGTAAAGTGCGGGACACAAAATGTATATCGTTTGAGCAAATTAATTACACAGGTATGTTGTGAACTGAAAAAGGAAAATGTTATGTGAGGTACCTATAAAATGTATTAAGGAATATATTGGCTTAACCTTTACTGAGTGTTGACTAAATGCCAGGAAACCACTCATGAAATTTCTATAAAGTTAAGATTATATAGCTAATGATAGACTGTGAGCACTTTGTAAACACAGCCTCCCCGGCTTTGCAACAATAAAAACAGAAGGTAGCCAAGTGAGCTTCTATTGAGAATGTAATGACATTTAAATTCGTGCAAAATTAAGGCACTCGTAGTCGAATACTTTTTTTACTGCTTCGTTAGCATTCAAGAAGTAGAAACATAACAATAACACAATGTAGCGTTGTCAAGTGCTGCAATAGCTCATGCGAGGAAGAACGATTGGCTATCTGGATTTCGTAATCTTGGCGGTGGTGACATCGGTACTCCCGACGTCCACCACCGGTTCGTACCTCCGTGTCGGCGTTGCACTCAGATGGACTCCTTGGCCTGTAGACGGGCGTTGTATGCGGGTGACTGCACGCTTGATTGAGATTTCCCGCTGGGAAAAGAGAGTTCGTCGATCCGGCGCGGCGGTTGCGTGACAATGGAGCATTTGCATGCGAACGCCGGCCGGACAGCGGCTGCATTGCGACCCGGTTGCGGACACTGCAGACTCTCGTAATTGGGTTAATGTTCATTTTTCTTTCTTCAATCGCCGCAATCGGAAGCGTTCGAGTGGAACCGATGACGATACCTCACACATTGGTTCGTGTGCCCCGATCGAAGAAGTGGACGCAGCGACACCTCGGTGTCCAGACCTTCCAAGGCAGCATCGCTCACGAAAATTCGCGCGCGCTGTCGAATCGATTTCGCAATGTTTCAGTATGTCACAGAATTGCGCTGTATCATTGCATCTACCGAAGTTGCTAAGTTGCTAAGATGCACACCCTAAACAGAAAAACAACGTTTAAGATTTTTTTTTCAGTGCGACATTGCGTTGAAACTGAAGTTCTGTTCAATTATTTAGAACATATGGTTTCTAAAAGTGGGGTCCGCCGAACCTAGGGCTTCCGCAGGCCCCTCCTCGTGATTCCCGCGAGGCGCTAATAAATTTTCCAGGGTTCCGCCCTCGCCAAGTCAATTAGATGGCAAATCCGATGCACGATCGATCTTAGGAACCTCCTTCACTCACGCCAGAGTGTCAATAAGCATATCTCAGTGCATAACATAAACACGCGAGCTGCGCAATAAATACCATCAGAAGCTTGTATGGATAGCCAGACTCCGAAAACGGGCAGCGTGCTTAAGCTATTGCGTGTGAATCTCGGAGGCTTTATACCACCTCCTTGTAGCGCGGGCTGAATGAAAAAATGCTTGCGTAAAATCGGAGGGAAAGAGTCGGGGTTCCTCACCTTATGAAGCTTAGCAGGTGTGATATAGTAGATGTGATAATATCAGGGTTTTTGTTGGGCCCATGACTGCTAGCCAAGGAACTGAGTCGAGCTACGAGTGCACACACACACAATAATAAATTTACAGTCAAAGATGTAAATGTAAATAAACTATGACTGGCTATCCGGTCACGTGAAATCTTGTGCTACATGCGCGTCTGCATTAAGTTTCTCGCCGTATTTGGCTTGAGGCTGTTGGACGCTGACCACTCTGTATGGCGTACCTCTGACTCTCTTATGTTTTCAGCGCCAGTTGGCCTACGCCATCACACGGTTGTCTTGCACACCCACAGCCTTCCGATAGCGTGGCCAGAAAGAGAGGGACACAGACAACAACGCCATCTGCCTTTATTAAAACAGCCTTTCTTGGGATACTTGCCATTGTCAGAATAGAAGGGTAAATGTTTTGTTTAGAAAAAAATTTATTGCCACAAACGTCAATAACACTCAACAGAACATTTCCTTCTTAGACATACTCTAACGATGATGACAAAACAGACGTCATTTACATGAACATGGATATGAGATGACGTTGAAAGAACATGTACATTTGATGGTTTGGCCAGCACCTTTGGTGAAAGTTTAACCTCTTGCTCAACGCCCACCCATCTTGAGGCTGGTGGCTGCGTTCATACTTGCGAACATTGTCAGTCAAAAACAAATAATACGCATATTTGAGGTGCAAAATCAGTACGTTAGCATTAGGTAGTGTGTTTATTTATCTAAAGTTGTATGGATACGTAATTATAAATACCGCAGTGTTTATTACGCTGCACTCACAATGCGACGCTATGAACGAAAAAGCGAGTGTTTCCTACGCTTCGCCCAAGGGACCCGATACTGTCTCCTACCAGCGGCTCTGTGTTGTAAAAAAAACTTGCGTTTCTTCCCATTACTAGCAGGTGGCGCCATATCTCACGCAGCGCCCCAATGCAAAAGACCATCGTCTTTCAACGTCCTTTGCATCGAAGCACGCAGATACGCGGCCATTTTTTTTTCACTGGCTCTCATTTTTTTTTTTCAATTTTATGTTCCCAGTATGTTGTACAAACTTGCCTAAGCATGCACTTAAGCTGTATCGTTGCCTTCCTGCGGTTATTATCATGATGACACAATGATCTGCCTCCCTCACTTGGTATATGCGGCGATGTCAGTCTTACACCACTCGCTCGAATATAGCAGCTTGAAACGTTACACGCTGCTTTAAACATCGATCTCTGCATCCTCACTGAGTAGCCTTTTTCAATTTATAAATACAATGCTTGTTGAATTTAATCAGTTCAATTTAATGAAGCATCTCTCGTTTCACAACAGTCGTCAAACTTGTTTGAACGAGTACTGCACGGAACTAGTTTAGCGCTCGTTCGTCTTGTAATCTTGCTCACGCTTGATCACGGTACAAGTGCCAGACGCTAAACCTTGTGCTGTAAACCTTGTGCGAACAAGTGTATTGGTGAACGCGCTATGACGAACAAGTGTACTACTCCAGAGACTCAGAAATCAGCGAGGCCCCCGATAAATACAGCGCGAAGAGAAGGCCATCGGGATTCACCAGATTCATTATGCCGAGGTATTTACCCTACTGCGCACGTGGTTTGCAGCTTCGGCACTTCCGAACTCGTTGTTATTGCAAGCGGGCACAAATGGCCGGACGAATTTCCAGCCGCGCTCGGCTGGAAAGTTGCTTGGCAGGAAAGTCGTCGCGGATTCACGTTTTTTCCGCTACGCGTGAGAGTCGATCACGCACCTGCTTTACAGGTCTTGACCTTGCTAGGGGTCAAGTTATTGTCTTACACTGTGACACCAATTTTGATATAGTGCATTAAATGGACTAATCAATTAACCGCCTGTCCTCTCAGTGCCTTCGCGAGGCAACGTGCGCGGCCAAGAGACAACTCAAAGGTTCCTGCCACCCCAACCACCCTTTGTCTAGTCGCTGTATGGAGCTATGACCAAGGTCTTGAGAGGAAATGGAAATCATGCACGGCAAGCGGAGATGGTACAGCACTTTTATGCGGAGACGCGCAGTGATGGAGCATGTGCATTTTTTGATAGCGAGATGAATTAATAGTGAAGAGGCTTGCTTGGTGTAACCTGTCAGGCTATACCCTCTATTCTTTCCTGTAATGCATCACCCACTGAACGTTCGTCTAGGGAATGTCGTTACCTTTTCTTTACCAGCACCCTCGAGTAATTAAATGCACAGAACAACAGTTAATCCGGGCCGCGGTTATAGAACGCCGTGACCCGGGCCCTTGGACAAACATCCAATTTACTGGACCGGATTTGGTGAGGTATAGGACCGAGGCACTTCGGTTTTCGGGATGAAGGGCACAGTGGGAAACCCTTTATCCTGATTTCATTAGTAATACTGATTCTTTCATTACAAATAATAATAATGATAATAATAATAATAATAATAATAATAATAATAATAATAATAATAATAATAATAATAATAATAATAATAATAATAATAATAATGGTGATGATGGCACACATAGCTACGCGATTGATTGTCATAAGACTGTAGTGTTGAAAATGCTAGGAGGATGACAGCTCAAATATAATACGCACGCATGCCACCACATGTTGTGTTGCAGTGCTTTTTGAGTATACGTTCGAGAGACAAGATCACCCGAATGTTTTCAGGAATTCATGCGGGCACTGACTATGTATGTTTCCTCTCCCTTTTTTTTTCTCTTTTTCGTGTAGCGCAACCAGCCTTTGTCGTCTACCTTCCGGAATACTCGGTGTCTATCCGAGACGTGATACTCGGTGTCGATCCTTTCAATCACAGACAACGCGGAACACTAAGCAAGCATAGTAATTCGGAAGTGTACTCGCTGTCTGATCATGAGGTTTTAGCAGCTACTTTACGACATTATAAGGCGTGGAGGTATCGTTGCATAAACCCACGATCGCTCTAATGATGCCTGTTGAGTGCTAAGAGGCCTCACGGATCGGAAGACAGTCGGCGTGCAAGGCCGACGCTATCGGAGAAGTAAAGAAGAGAAATAGTCTCGCCGGGACTATATGCTGTGGCACAGATTTTATTGCTCCTTCGTGCGTCAGTCGGGAGGTTCTTGCGAAAAGCAATAAGCTGACAAGGACGTGCGAAGAAATAGATCAACCGCTCACAGAATGCTTAAAATCATCTCGGGATATGCGGCTTATCTCGAACGTCGGCATGACGGTGCGCAAATTGTCTCATTCCTCCTCTAATCGCACGAGCCTGGAGCACCATGGTAGCGAACTGATTGGAGGGAGCGGGTTGCGTGGTGGTGTTCATTCGGGTTACTACATGGCGTCCGATGGTCGCCGGCTGATCGGCAGCCACTTTAACGACTGCTTCGCCCACACGAGGTCAGCGCATGCGCCTTCTTTCCGCCCATCGTTGCGCGAGGGAATATTACACGTCGTGATCTGGGGCTACCGACGACCGGGGCGCCATTTTCGAGGCGTGGCGATGCTTGCCAAGGTGCGCGAGGCGCTCATTAGAAAACGAACGCCGGCGATAAGTTGCGGCTGGAGTCGGCGAAAGGGCCGACCACATTCGCGAATTCATCAGGACCTGTAAGCATGCGCTTGGCAGGTGATCGAGCGTGCGCACTTTATTGATAGATCGTGCACGAAGATCGAGAATTGCCCGGTTTGAGCGTCAACTCGACGACGAAATGGCTCGTCGGGTGTGCGAAAAGCTATAGGCTGCGGCGTGCTTACGCATATCTGTCCTTGCAAAATTTAATAGCAAAACAGGCAGGTCAATTTCCCATATGAGATCCACTGTTTACGCGAATGCTATGGATATTATTGCCACGTCGTGTAAAACGACCTCTCTGAAGTTACCTAACGCTTCTATAGGGGAACTTTTATAGTAGTTACCTTCTGTTTCTTAATCAATTTTTGCTTTGTTTTTGCTTAGCAGCAGATTGATTTATAGGCGCCTAACCTTCGAACATTGCTTCAACTTTTACTTGGCAATTTCAAGACAAAGGTTGCTGTCTTTGTGGCAGATACCGGACGACCCGACGTTGTGTTCATGATTATGTCGCTGGTTGAAAAATGAAACGGAAAATATAAATAATGACGAAGCAACGATCTATCGCCAAAGCAAACAGCAACCATGCCAGCGTATGTGGCTTTACGATCAATCAAATAACGCTCAGATCTGCGCAGAACAGGGGTTTGTATGCGAGCTAGTTAACACCGCGGCGTAATCTTGAAGCTGCGGCACCTCCTCGGCCTTTTCCATAGCAGCGCCTGTGCGATACCCAACGCAAAGATGCTGTTGGTGTACCTGAATGACTATACACAACTGAACTAATATTATGGATTACTCAGTGAATACATGTGTGTCCACTACCGCACATATTACCAGAGTATATTGGTTGACATTGTACATACCATCTGTCTCCTTGAGTACCAAGACAGGTGATAAAACCAAATTAACAACCCCAAGATTATCATTAAAATTATCTTCCTAAGTGACAAGGCGACATATTTGAGCGCATGGTGTGCAAAGAGTGGATAAGAGGCTTTCTGTGTACCCGTCATCTGTCTCAGGCCTGACGTTAAACCCCGCATATTATCTGTCTCAGGCCTGCAGTTCTTTGTTCCGTGTTTAATACGCCTTTGTTGACTATCGCGAAAAATAAGACATCCAAGACAAACCTGTTTTAGATGCTTCGTTCAGCGCCGCTACTATGACCGATCCCAGCGCTCTCAAATGAGTCATTCCAGTGCGACTCCACTTGAGTTGGAGGAATGCGGATGTTTTCGCGAAGTGGAACTGCCGTTATACTGGAATCCATTTGCGACGGCGACACTTTTTTTTACCCTCCATATTACTTGTCTCCATATGTTGCCAGAGGATACAATTAAGAATTTAAGTGGAACCCGTGGCCACAGTGATCAGGGCCGAGCGTGCGGCGATAGAGGAGTGCAATTATCGGTCGCCTGGCGCTCGTTATGCGCGTGAAGCGAATACGTACAATTTTCTGGCACTGGCCCACGGTCGCTGTCGCGGCCGATACTCGGAAGCGTGGGGATTCCCGAATCACTCGATAAGTCGCTTCCGTCCCGGCCGGCGAGGCTACCCGGCCCACCTTCGTGCAGAGTCAATGCTATATACTCACTATACCGAGCCGTATACCAGAGCGCTCTCTCGACAAGATTTTTACAAAATCACTTACGAGTCGACAGTTTGGCCAATATATGTTCACCTGCTTTTGAGACCATGACCAATTATCACGAAGCTGAAACCACTACTCAGAGAATTCGGGCACCATATGGTCACCTGCTTTCGTCCCGATGACCCATTCTCCCGTAGCTGAAACAACTAATCGGACAGTTTGGCCACTGTATCGTCACCAGTTGTGGCCACGATGGCCCATTCTTCCGTAACTGAAACCACTACTTGGACAGTTCTTAAACGGGCAACGCACAACGAACAAGCCTAGACCATAACGGGCCCCACCCCTAAAAAAAGTGCCGTCTTATTTCACCGACCCACTCTTTATATCTACACCTTTCTAATTCGTGGCGATATGGCTTCACGCACGGTAATCTAACCGTCCCTTAATCTTCGTCGCAATAGCGCCCGACCCCATCCCGGTGTGTTTATCTTTTCGCGCTATCGATTGAGAACTGTGATATATGTTCTAGTTTTCGTCCACCGAAGTTCAAAATGAGAATCGTTAAATTAGTTGCTTGAAATTTGTCGGAACAAATGCAAGTCAATCGCTGTTGGGTGTTAAAGGAAAGCTCTTAAGGTGCAGATACATACGGCACGTGTCGTTTAGGCATTTTTTTATCTTCCTTTTCTGCGTCTCGTTTTGTTAGCTACTATGTCTGAGGGTACGCATGATGTTCCTTTCGATGCTATGTCGAGTGGAGACGAAGACTACAGAGCTACAAGAACATAATTGATATGTGGAGTTTAACGTCCCAAAACCACTATGTGATTATGAGAGACGCCGTAGTGGAGGGCTCCGGAAATTTCGACCACCTGGGGTTCTTTAACGTGCACCCAAATCTGAGCACACGGGCCTACAACATTTCTGCCTCCATCGGAAATGCAGCCGCCGCAGCCGGGATTCAAACCCGCGACCTGCGGGTCAGCAGCCGAGTGCCTTAGCCACTAGACCACCGCGGCGGGGCGAGCTACAAGAACAGGCTTGCATGCTGCTCAATGACGCTGAAGGAATTGACCATAGGTGATGAGTCGTGTACCTCTTTACGAGACAGCAGGCAAAGGACAGCGGTGATCATTTTATTTTCTTTCGCGGAACTTCCATATTATGACGATAATTAAGTATGTGCCGTTTAACTGTATGGTACGCTTACAACAACGATTTGTTGCCAAATGGTTTATTATAAAATGGACAAATTTATTTCCACTCTGAAGTACACACCTGCATTGCATATCCTTTTGCCGTGCTACAGGCTATTGACATTGTGCGAGCTGCTTCTCGCACGCTGTGCATAATGTGTTTGGCGCGGGTAAAATACCTTTGAATACCGTAGTCATGTGGTATGTAATGTGAGGTAAATTTAATCTGAATTTAGCCATACATGTAAGTCTGGAAAAGGTGAGGTGTGCGTTGAAACAGCGTGCGTGGTGTTGCATTAAGCGCGTGTTTGATCTCCGCCGCTAAGAATTGATCGAGTGTACGTGTTCCCATTCGCCGTGTGTGCGCGCAGCGCCGCCGCCGAATGAGGTTAGGGAGAGGCGGCCTTGTCAAGGTCGCCAACGATTTCGCTTCGAGGCGGCTTCCAAGAGCGGCTCCTACTTTCGTCTGATTGTTTCGCGCGAATCGCCGTTGGGCGTGGCCGCGGCTGTTTCAGCGAGCCCGGCAACTCCGACAGCTTGTATATTTCGCCACGTAACTTCAGCACGTCGTTGTGGTGCGTTAATTGACGCAGCTTTATCGTCGAGTATGCTAGTAATGCGCAACTATTCACTTCACTGCGGAGCACCATAAAAAGCAGAACAACGTGCAAGGTCTGAAAGCGATATTCTAACAAAACTAAAATGTCACTTGAAGTCAGAAGGCATCCGGGTTGCGTACCTTCGTTTCTCAGAAAGTGAAACGGGGCATACGTGCGAATTAGGGCTGGCTTCACTTTTTCTTTTTTGCTTTCATGGTCGGCTCTTATATTTCAGGGTACGGTAAAGTAAACTTTGACAGGCATTTGGGATTGATAAATAGGGAGACTAAAGTGATTAGAACATGTATCCTGCGCGTTTGAATAACACGTGCTATGAAGCCAACGCTTGTCAAGCAAGTTTCCTCACAATCATTGTTCGTACGTGTTGTTCTTTCGCGCGAGGCCATTCTCATGAAACAGAGTGCCTATGTTGCCCTTTTCAACCCTTTACTGGTGTATAATACCACGTTTAGAACTTACCATTCTTCAGCCACCTTCAACTATGCAGTTGCTGATGACAAATCTACAAACTTCAATTCTGCTTACGCGTCGATGTGGGCATTGCATTAAAACACGTGGTTTCAGGAATAGCACCTTCCAAGAATTTCAGTTATATTATAACCGTGAAGTTGCCTTCACACGACTAATCTGCGTTTATGGAAACAGCGTGTGCTTCAGTATCCGATTTAAGATTTTATGCCTCTATCTCACAGCCATCGTCAGGTGATTTTAAAAAAAGGCAGGTTGAAATCTCAACGTTGCTCCGGCTGCTTGTCATAACAAAGCGCAAAAAATACTAGGCGTAAATATTAAAAAAAACATCTAAAAATTACAAATGCACAAACGAAAGCGTCACGCTATACAACAACAACAACAACAACAACAACAACAACAACAACAACAACAACAACAACAACAACAACAACAACAACAACAACAACAACTCTTCTTGTGTATTGAAATCACTGCGCGTAGCAATAAAGTGTCAGCAGCGAGAAAACGAAAACATGGCATGGAGCGCAAGTGTTCTGTTTTAGTGATCTATAGTCCTATGCAATCGTTGCTTTGTGTAAACGCTTTAGTCTATATAATCAACTAAATAACCATGACACTTTCTTCTCCGCAGATGTGTAATAAAAAAATATACTGTTAGTGATGTGCGTGCCAGCCGCCTGCGCGGAAACGTTCCATATACCTTTTGGCACGAACTTATCTTCATGAAGAGGCCTTTCATAACAGAACGTGTCCCCGTATAACAATGTCACACGCACGCAGTGTATTAAGCATGGCACAACACTGCATAGCAACGGCGAGTGCTCCGCCACCTTTGTTGGCACAAACACGCCCCACTGCATTCTTTTTTCTGTGAAACCCTTTGTGGCTGCGTGACAATAGCTGGGCATTCACAACTTGCAGATACGCAGGCTAATGCCCTTATACCTTTAGCTGGTAGGTTAAAAGCTCGCGATATCAGGCACGGTGGATTTCACAGTTAGCTCTAACCGTGCAGACCGACCGGCTGTTGTCTTTTGTGTGCAACATGTTAATCACAAGACGACGAATGAAAGTGAACTATAATCAGAGGGAAGTGCCACACCAATCTTCCGTAAAACCATCCAGTGGTACATAAATTTGGACACAATGGTAATACAGTAAACTCGCCGCACAGCGCACCTCGTAAGGTTCTGTGACAAATTTACAACGTATTTATTTAGGAATCTATATGAAAACCACAAAACATGGAGGATGCATGAGCTTCGCCTTCAAGAGTAGAATACGATAACGTCGTGATCAGGACCTGTGCGCATCGACTTCACAATTTCTAGCTTGCCTTCGGTTCTCGGTTGCATCAACCATGCCGCAGGGAAACGAGCGTCTGTGCGCGTAACATTGGCTGTTTTAAACTATCACAGAATGCCTATTACAGGTATACAGTTACACGCAGTCGCCACTGCGTCGTAATTATTCCTTCTGCGAATTAGTGTAAGAACTAACGTGTCCGTAAAAAGGCATACGCGCTGCTGCTCACTTTTCTGATTCTTTCGCTGCTTACGACGATTATACTGGAGTGCTTTGTAATTGGTAGGCCTTTGAAAAACCTGCTCATTGCGCGATTCGCACTTTGACCACTGGTGCGATTTTGCGCTCCTGCCACATGATTATTATAACCCACGTGAAGGAAAATCATCCCATTGGGTGCACGGCATTCACGGCGTTTTCTTTTTTCTTTTCTTTCTAAAGCAGTTTCAAGCATTGGCAGGACTATAGGAGAGCAGGTGCTTGCCACACAAAAGACCTGCAGGGGTTCGATTCTCACTCGCATTTGCAATTTTTATAATTCATTTCATTGCGCCTTTCTCAATGTTTTACTCAAGGACACCACTGATTTTTCGCTCACGACCAACGACGCCTACGCCGACGTGATTCCCGCGAAACGTTGAAAATGATTTCAAGCAATCAATCGGTCAACGAATCAATACCATATTCTCCGCAGCCATTCATTACGGTGTGCCTCATAATAATATCGGGCTTCTGAGACGTTAAACCCCAACAATTATTAGTATTATTATTATTATTGCATCAGCTGTAGCATTTAAAACTACGCACGTATTAAGTGAGAGGGGGCCGCGAAAAGGCGAGTCATGGCACAAATCATGAAAGAAAGCGTGGGTTTGCGACGAAGAAAAAACGTGCCGTCGTTGAGCGTCTCATGCATCAAGCTCGCGTGACCGCAGGCAACATTCGCTGTGCCGTCGCTCTTCATCCACCTCGCGCTCCGTTCTCCTCCGGTCGTTAACCACGGCGTTTCCCCGCGGCTGATACAGAGATCGGCCGTATTTGCATGCGTTCGAGGCCGCCGGCGGAATTTTAAAGCCGGAAAAGAAAAAGGAAAAGATCTAACGTATCGCCTTAACACGTAAGGATAGACGAAGTGAACGAAGTTTTCGCAACTGAGGCCCTCGGCCTCATTGTGCAACGTCTCCTTTCTCACACACAACCCATTTCGCCGTTCTAATCTGTAATTCCTTTGACGCCTCGAGCGAAGAAGACGCTCTGTTCACTCGCATGAACTCTGTTGTTTGAGGACGTCGAGGTTCGTTTATTTCTTTGCAACGTTTGTTCGAGGCTGCGTTAATCCTTTGATGGTATATACTATGGGGTCTATAAGCTCTAAGCAGCCGGGTTGCGACGAAGGCCTACTGGCATGCACTGCACTTTCGACCAGCACATCGGTTTGACAGCACTATAGCTTCTTCAATGCATTCAGCGTCATCACCACACAGTGACTCAGTAAACAACGAACGACAACTGTCCTGAAACGAGCATGGATGCCCACTGCAAATACTAGATATCGCAAGCTTTCGTGTAAAAAAAGTACACTGCGTTTATTTATTTATTTATTTATTTATTTATTTATTTATTTATTTATTTATTTATTTATTTATTTATTCGTCCTCCATGCCAGCGTATATATACAGGCAACTTCTACTTTCACACGCAAACAAG
This sequence comes from Rhipicephalus microplus, assembly GCF_043290135.1. Classification (NCBI taxonomy): domain Eukaryota; kingdom Metazoa; phylum Arthropoda; class Arachnida; order Ixodida; family Ixodidae; genus Rhipicephalus; species Rhipicephalus microplus. The sequence goes on along the minus strand of NC_134700.1, from coordinate 253,575,348 downwards.
AAGTCCTTCGAGGTTTCTCGTGACTGTATGGCTTATATAGCTTGGATAGCCGAGCAAATTGTCGCGCGACGGGCGCCCGTTAACTTCACGTGACTGCAGGCACGTCGATTGGGAATGAAGTTGAAAGCAATTCATTTCCACCCACAATTTGCACTACACTTCGCAAGATTATTTTATTTCTGTTGCTCTTTCGTTCGTTTCGTTCCTGTCATTTTGGCAGTCGCAGACTCCTGCAGGATACTCGTCTCTTATTGCATCGTTCATCCCTCAGTTAACGCAGACGGAATGCCGAAGCGAGGCCCCATTCATTCTATCTTCACGCGTGTCAGCGAAAGACAATTAGCCGATTTCATGTTCCACATTCGTCATCGGGTGTCGCGCGTCCACCCGTGCCTTGGCGAGACATGCGGGCTTGTCGAACCTTCACACGCAGCGGCTATATGTTAGAGCGAGTTATTCGGCCGGCAGGGGGTGTGCGGGACGCAGCTAATGCATTTCCCACTGTGGCCGTGCTGTGCACCCAGCACCACTATCGCTAAGGGCGCATGGGTGCGCCCCGTAGCGTATACGCACGACACTTCCTGGTGGCCGTGTAACCGTCGTAACTACACTGTCAAAGACCAACGGGTGATCGTATAGGAGAGGTTTCTCAGCGCAATAAAGAGTACAGAGAATCGCCTTGTCCGTACAGTGTGTTTATGACGCACTATCGTAAACGTATACATATACAATATGGCACCGCGATTCTATCTATACGCCGGTGTTTCTTTATCGTGGTGACATTTCGCAATAACCCCTGAGATGTGGCGCCTCGATGAACCATTTTCTAAAGCTTGAAGGCGAACTTGGTTGATTGTATGCCACCATGTTTCCTATACAGAGAAAGGAAAACAAACAAACAAAATAAACAAGAACTTCACCTAATACAGCGAACGGACAGGGAATTAAGCTGTATTTATAGCACACGATATTTCTTGTATGTAATTTAGGATGCCGCGAAATCTCAACAGGCAAGATGAAACATGTTTACCCCGCATTCGATTAAACGTTGCATATACGAATTACTTCAGGAACGAAATTGGACTGTCCGACTCGCCATTTTGTGCACAATGTAACGTCTTTGATGACATCAATCATGTCCTCTGTGAGTGCACGATATACGCATCAGAGAGACAGGCTCTGAAAATTGCCTTAAAATACAACAGGACACAAACTTGGGGTTTAAAAATATTCTATAGGCCCATAGAAAAACAGGCCCAGCTGTGTTATACTCCACAAAAGCGCTACTGGCATTCTTACGGGCTACAGACTTGTACGAAACGTTGTAAATAGTGCAGTGCGTGTGAGTGAATGTATGTGTTATGTGGATTATGCGTGTATGTAACTGTGTTTTATGTTTATCATTGTATATATCATTGTGATCACCCGGCGCCTGGAGTAGCCTGTCAGGTGAAAAACCCGGCAAACCTCTTCAGCTCCCCATTATTTTAATGAGCTGGAGAGGTTTGCCTGGTTTCTCTCTCTCTCTCTCTCTCTCTCTCTCTCTCTCTCTCTCTCTCTAGTGCTACCATGTCATTTTTCTCACTGATGTGCACACGGTAGACCGTAACGTCTTTATCTGGATCGTGCTATAAGAGGCGCTTCGTTTTGAACAGAAAGAGGTCACGAGCCTTTCAAATTCTAATTGGGTAACTATCGCTAAGAATCGTGCAGGATAAATAGAAACGGACACTTAGAAGCCTGTACGTCGAAGTCGTGTTTACAACAGACAGTCAGTCAAACTCGCAAAGGCAAAAAAAAAAAAGAGAGCAATTGTGAGGTGTTCCTGAAAAATGTGCTGTCTAACACAGGCAGGTAACTGGTTTATTTGGTGGGAATTGATCGTAGAATGAGATCAAGTGTGCATTCAAGGACCCCAGAAACAAGAACAAAATTACTCAAATGTTGGCGTTTGTGTCCTCTTGTTTTCTTGTGTCCGTGTTTGCAAAGCCTCACCTCCTTGCATGCTGTTTCACTCATTCACTTGTCACTGTTATCTGCGACCTCGCGTCCTCTGCTAAGGAAGCCTCTGTTTCAATGACTAACTTGACAAGAACGACGCCATAAAGGCGTCAAAGAGATATCCGAGCTCCTGTTTGTGTACGGTGTGAGCCCGCGTATCTCTGAACAATGGCAACACTTTGTGGGCTCCGCGCAGTATTCGGCACCACGCTGCGTGAGACAATGCTCACTTAATCTTGTTCTTGCAACGATGTTTGAAGGTGCTAGGCTGGTCATTTACGCGACACACTCCCCAAAACTTTTCTTTCACGTTTTTTTTTCTTTCTTTCGGGAGTTGCCCGAACTCTCTTTAAGGCAGCGGAATGGCCCCATTGTAGTGTGCGACGTAACGAGGTTATCTTAGCTCTTGCCAGATACGAAAGTAAATGTGAGCCAGATGCAGCGAGTGCAGTTCTATCGGCCTTTCTCGTTTATAGGCGTGAGAAAGTTTGTCCGCGCGCGGTGAGCGGGGGCGCTTCCTGGTTGTTGGTCGATTCTATAGGAAATGAGAACGCGAAGTTGATCGGATCGCAATGTGGTTCATCAGATGCGGTGCGTTTCGGGAGGCTCGAAGCCCTGCAGCCACCGCAGCGCGCCCTGTGGCGTCGCGTAATCTTTGCGTCACGAAGAACGGTATACGTAAGCTGGTTAGCTACATCTTTTCTGACAAGGCCCGTTAGTTGGTTCACTTGTCTTTAGGCTAGTGGAAGCTTCCCGCTTTATCGTGGGAAGTTGTCGTACTTCTTCCGGTTCACTAATGCGTAGTCTTTATTTCAGACAGTCAGATTCTGCGACACACTCATCTCGGTTTACGAGGAATACCTGAACGATCGCCGCATAATTTTAAAGCACGGCATGATCGAGACGATATGCACAGTCCACTAAGTGATTAGTAAGAAGGCCATTGCTTTGGTGAGTTACAAAGAGTCATCAAAATAGCCCGCTTTAATTCCGCGGAAGTGATACGTTTTACGATAAAATGTAGGAAATGAAAAGAGAGAGAGAGGTAAATAGAGAGGAAAGGCAGAGAGGTTAACCAAGCTTGGCTTGGTTGGCTACTCTACAGTTGGGGTGGGGGAAAGGGAGAATAATAGAAAGGAAAGAGAGAGAAAAGAAGAGGAGTAAGAAATAGAAGGATGAATAGTCAGCTCGAGACTACACAGCATGGTGTCATACTGTTCTTTCACAAGCGGTCGTGAAGCCTGGTGGTCCTTAAGAAGTGCAAGAGGGCTTTAGGAAATGAAAAGGCTGCAAAAACTAACGCAATGCAGTTGTTTCTATGATATATAGGCGCTCAGCCTGTTCCAGGTATTTGCTGAAACTCTCGATGGTCTTCGTTTCATTATACCTTAACGATATGTAATGTGCAGCGTAAGGTCATACAGTGGCATTATCCGTATTATAGCACCAACGAATCACCGCGAAAGGTCTCGCTGGCACAACCTCTATTGAGGCGAGATGCCGCTAAACTGTTCATCTGGTGGCACCAAGAGCCCTTGCAAGACGATAACATGCTTCTGGGTCGAGTGGCAGCGACAGTAAAACTCCGTCACACCTTCACCATTTCCCACGAACCGGGCACTGCACCCCTCCGATCTCTTAATAAGATTACATATATAGTTTCCTGCTAAACATTCTACTCACGCTCACATGGCAAGCCTGGGGCACTCTGATCGATAAATGAACAACTAAACTCGGAAATGGTGTCGGTGATAAATCTTCCTAATTAATTGCGTCTGCGACAGAGCCCCTTGATAATACACATGGCAGTTACACGACTGTCACTTCCTCTTTCGCGTCGCGTTCCCATTGTACGCTTTTCACTTGGGTCAGTCGATATCCAGATCTCTCGTGGTTCTCGCGCGGCGGCGTGACGCTGACGACCGCTCCCCTTCATCCGATCTCCGACGCGGTCTAAAGTTGTACGGAAGTGCTTCCGAGCGCGACGACCCCATCTCTGCCGCAGACGCTTGTCTTTTTCGTGTCCGCAACGCGTGCGGCGTGACGCGGTCGGCGAAAGCGGCTGATCGATCCGAATGCGGGCGGCCGTAATTCGCCCTAATTGCGGGCCGTTAACCGCCCGGAGTCTCCCTGGCTTTCGCAAGGCCCGGAAGAGGGAGCTCCGAAAGCTCTGCCCCCGGATACAGCACGGTCAATCCGACCGGAGGAGGCCGCTGTCTGCAGACGTCTCGGAGCGTGCATGGACGCGGATCAACCATACCCGGCGATTTACGGCGTGCATGAACCGATAGGACGCGGTGATAGCGCGGGGATTATCTCGTTCGTGAGATCGCGGGACCACCGTCCGCGAGTTGTGCAGAGTCAAGCTGTGGGCAGCCAAATCGCAGTCGTGCCAGGAAGCGTTTGTGTGGGTGCTCATCATGCGGGGTGTGTCCACCGCGCGTTAAGAATGATGAGCATATCGCGCTTTCGTTGTCTGGCATGATATGGTTGTGGTGCACGCTTACGCGTGTATAGCTGGATACCGTCTCGCGTTCCTGTCTTGTCGTATCGAATTCTATGAGATTGTTTAGACGCACTGAGCCTTAGTACTTCGGTATGGCTTATAGGCAGAGGTCAAGGGGCGCCGTCGGTTAGTCGAGGGTGTCGTGATATAAACCGAAACGATACGACTCGTCGCTGAAGTCATGACCTTTCTTTAACACTTAACATTTTAAGGGCGGTTTGGTTCTATATAGGTATTTGTCGATAAGCGCAGCACCAGAAGGTGCGAGGTTGCCGTCTAAAGCAGGCTTGACGAAGCATGCGTTAAAAAAACTAAATAAAGAGTTGTTTTACTAAATGTGTTAAAGCAAACGTAGGTGGCTACTCCCCTTCTCTGACGTAGCAATTTCCGTCCTGAAAGGATATTTTCATCCGTACTTCCTGAAAGCGTTGTCACACCAAGCGGTATGACTATTTATGCCTTCTGGTCATGGTAGGACATCATGGTGCGACTGACCTCACAAATTAACTGATTGGTCAGTGCGTTCACGTTCTCGGAGTAATCCCCATCTGCCGCTCGCAGTAAAACCAATTGTACACGTGCACATCCTCGTAGATACCTCGTTACAGTGGCACTGCGATTTGTATGGATTGATGAACAGTTCTTTAAAGAGAGTGCGTTCTACAAATAGATTCCTATGAGCCGTGAAATAGCTCCCGCCTTGCAAGCTCGTCAAGGGTTTAAAGGATAAGTAATCAACGCTGTGTTCGCATTCGCACTCCATCTGGAGAGTTCCGTGCAGTGGGCGCGACATCCTCCTTTTTCTTCTAGTTTGTGAAACCACGCAATTCAATTTCAAACGTTTTTGTGGTCCTAAACTGTACTATAACTAAATTTAAGATAACTTATCACGTGAGAGTCAGCTATTGAAGCACAGGAAACCGGTGTACTATATCAGCCTACATTGAATGCGTAAACATTGTTGACGTTGGCCTTGAGCTCTTCTCGCAAGCAATGCCGTATTCAGTAAGCAACAAACACTTAATTATTGGACTGAATACTGTTCATTGTGCATTAAAATCAACCTAAACACGTCTGAGGCGTCTTTGTGTTTGTGCTGTTAATGGTGCTACGTTTCTCGTTGTGGTACGTGCAAACGAGCTGGAAGTGATTTCCACACAATACCTTCGATATGCACTATGCTTGTAGCCTTTGTTCACCCGGCTGCGGCGGCTGCATTTCCGATGGAGGCGGAAATGTTGTAAACCCGTGTACTCAGATTTGGGTGCACGTTAAAGAACCCCAGGTGGTAGAAATTTCCGGAGCCTTCCACTACGGCGTTTCTCATAATCATATGGTGGTTTTGGGATGTTAAACCCCACAAATCTAATCTAATCACGGGCTGTACAGAACAGATGCAAACGTGTCATAACACCAACTAAATTATTTACCGTCACATGTTATCTATGTGCGCGGTAAACGCGAAAAGTAGACGCCGCAGCGTGTCGGAAGTGTATACGCGCGACTATGTGGCATATATCGCGATGCCTTCGACGCTGGCCACGCTGCACCCGATTACCGACGCGTGAGGTGCGGTGTCCGGCGCGCCACTTATCACGCGTCCGTGTTGACGCCCGAGGCGCGTGCGGCCGGCTTTAATTTCGTCACGCCTGCAGGGTGTAGCTGCGCGCGTGTTGAGAGCACGGCTCCTTTGTCTCGCGGAAACAAAAGGCACGCGCGGACAGGGCCTCGGCAAGCGACGGCCACAGCCGCTGCCCTTGCAGGGTCAGGCGACCTTGTGGGCCGGCACGAACGTGCGGAACCCGTTGGTCCCACTGGCTCGTTCGGCGATCAGTGCCACAATGTGTCCTTTCTTTGATACGGGACCTCGCACGTGGCACTCTGATTCAAACGAGGGTTCGCGCGAATCTGTTCGCCTCTATTTAAAGGTTTGCGCATTATCTTGCAGGGCATGCCATGAATACAGGCAGATGTTGTATACCTCTCTCAGTGGCAGCCGTGAGCCTGCCTGCTCCTTAATGTATCCTTGCCCAGAACTAATTTCTTTTGTTTTCATTCCGAGTAATAGTTACCGTACCGAGAACTGATAAGGATCGGAACCGCCACAATACCGGGCACCGAATTCATCAAAACGGCGTCACGTAACTTAACTTCGCATCTACACGTGTAGCCAATGAGAACAAATAATGCAAGTCACTCGAATAATCGCATGCACATCATTGTTGTTCATTGCTTTCGTGCATCTTCTTGTAGGTACGTACTGAATCAGTCACGCACAATAAGCAGTTGGCAGTAAGCGATGATTGTGGTGTGTGTTTCTTGAGTGGGATCGTACGCCGATGTGCGAGTGTTTTGAGGGATTACAAAGTTGCGCTAAGTTACTTTACAATATGGCGAGTTACCGACTAGCACAACAAGTTTTAATATTCTGTGGTTTGGTGCCAGACGCTATCACAACTAGTCATTCTGGCGCGGAAAGTCGGCGGAATTGATACTGTAACAGAACGTCACGCTAGTGATGATATCTGCGCAGGTGCTCTATGCGCAATTTGTCTTTGATATGAAGATAAAATATCTTATCAGCATTTCCTGAGCTTCACGAGGAATCGCTGCGAAGGGCCGTATCTATATATACAGGAAGTTTTTATGCTAGAACAACGCCAGCTTCGAAGATTGTTGTCAGCACCCCTTTAATTTCACTTTTTTGTCGTAACAGCGAGTCGACGTTAGCGTCACTTTATGGTGCGATCTAATGAAAGTCGTTGGCGTCAGCAAATCCTTTCATTAGATCGCTTGTTTTCGTAGTGTCCACTTCGCTTCTTGTCTCCTCCCTAAGTTCGTATTTCACAGTGGCTGTAGCGCTGTTCTTTTAATCGTGAAAAACCATCTATAGCCCATTACCCCGCTTTGCTCGCGCTAGCAATGCTTGCGAATTCCCGCCTACAGGGGATGACCTCCTTTAAATACCGAAGGGAGTATACTGGAAATTTCTATACGACTTACGAAGGCCGAATATGACGCTAACGCGCACCCACCAAAGCAGTCTTACCCATACTGCTACCACGCTTCGAGCTCGTTTTAGAGGCGGCTATCTGCTGCCCCGATTTACCAAGGACGTTTTTTTTTTTTTCGTTCGAGTGACAAGCTCGCGGGAACGAAAGGGGGCGAATAAGAAGGAAAGGGGGTGAATAAAGGCTCGAAGCACGAGAAGCTACAAGGACGCCGCAAATACGAGTTGCTGTGTTGTACACGGCTACGACGGGCCTTTATCTCCTCCATCAAGTAAGATGGGGTGTTCTACTGATAGAACAAAACTTGTGCATCCAAAAGAGCGATAGAGAGAGGGAAACGCAGAAACGAAGAAAAAGGTCGAGCAGTTTAATAAAGTGCTGGATTGATTGGCTACGTGTGGCGGTGGGTGGCAAGGGGTAATAATAGTTAACGTAAAGAAGAAAGAACGAGAGTAAAAACAAAAACTATCGAAGAGTTAGTGAAAAGACACAACACGATCGAGCGATGGTAGTTCACAAATGCTGGTGAGGTCCTTTCGTCAGCATGTATATCAATAGGGCTTTCGTGGCCTTGTGCAAGCACGAAGCCGCGGCCCAAGATCCCAGGTTTTTGTTCTCTGATAAAGGTCTTGGGTCAAGAATGCGGGAGTTCGGCTTCAAAAACGTCCAAGACTTTGTCAGCCATTCGCGAGAACAAGTGAACTTGCACTCAGTGTGCATTATCTCAGTCAGATCATCGAATGTGGAGCTAATTGGAACTCGGATCATCTAGGGAAATATGGCGACACATGTCAGCAGCCATATAGTGAATTGCGGTGTTCGAATTTCATTTCGGTTAATGTCATATCATTTATTTGCGGTCAGCACCAAAGCAATACTGCGAATAGAGGGTTTACAAAACTGCATGAGAATAAAATACATCAAAACAATCACGTATATGTAAAGAAAATAAGGTTACATAACATACCAAAAAGTAGTCGTCAAGCTTGGTTAGGTAGTCGCGGAGGTGGTGCAAGTCTGCGCCTGTTTTTTGCGACGAGTGAGCTAAATTTTATGTCGGCGCAAAGTGTGCAAACACGTGCACCAACCCTGAGATGTCAAACTCAGTGGAGTAAAAAAAAAAGCGTCATGTAGGTATGAGTTAAAGAGAAATGTTCAGGAATATAAAATGTGCTTTAAGCAAAAATGAAGACGACCAATCACTCTAACCATATCCATAAGAAGCACTCCTACTTGTGCGTAGAAATAAAATTTGATGAAAAATAAAACACTTATTAGGCGTTGCAATGGCGAAACTGCCGCATGACGTCAAGAATGAATCTGCTAATGCATAAGCATGCATTATTAGATGCGAATTTTTTTTCCTGTGTGATCTCGTGACGAGCTATCGTCTAGAATCTGTCTACCCACTGCACACTTCTAGCGAGATTGCACGCTATGTAGCTTAGAAGTGAAGCGTCGACCCTCTGGCCTCTGTGATTACGGGGTCTTCGCATTCGCCGGGCTCTAATTGCTAGGGCCTGTTCTGGAACGCCGGTGGGGCGGACAATTTGGCAGCCGGTGCTCTTTTGTCTATCCATCTTTACATGACACCGGGCAAGAGAGTGAGTATACCGTGGATAAAAATAGTTCCGTCCGATGCGTGTCTCTTCATGGGCGCTCACCGTGTGAACGCACTATTCGAGGACGATTGAGGCGCTTTGCTCCGGAGAGAAAAGAATTACAGTCAGGAAATACAAAAAAAAAAAACAACAAGCTGCGAGCACGACACAAACGGCAATCACTCTGTTTCGAGCCTGTGTCGCTGTGACTATGTTAAAAAAATGAGTTAAACTTTGCGCTGGTCAGATCGATATGCTATATATCGTCGAACTGGGCATGTACGGTCGCATGCAAACGAGGTAGGCGAGTTTCCGACTTGGCCCCAATACAGAGCGTCGAAGGTAGGGCATGTTTTTCGACACCGAGCCTCCGCCTTTCCTGCGAGTGTTGAGCCACCCACGCGGTCACGTGCAGCTGTGTCGGCAGAATAAACGTCCCTTTTGTTTGATCAGATGTTCCCGTTGAGCTATAGTGCACGCGTTGTTAGACTCTGCAGTGAGGAACACACAATGTCACCATGGCAACGCCGTTTCTACGAACGTTTCTGTATTCTAACTGCGTTATCTTCCTCTAGCGGAATTATTTAACGCGAGTACCTGCAGTGATGGGTCTATCACGTTGAAATTACAACGCAGCGCTTTATCATCGTTATCATCGTCGCACTCATCACTGTCAGCCAATTTTAAGTCTACTGTGAGACGGATGCTCTCTTGATAATGTTCATTCTACCTTATCTCGGGATAGATGATTACAATTTATTGCCCCGAATTTAATTCATAAATACGTCACTCCTTCTCTTTCGCTGCCGTCCCCACATAACCAGGATTCGGAGACATTTGCTTGTTGCGCCATTTCTCGTCAGTGATAGCGGCGCCCAACCGTAACTCAATGAGTAATAGGAAAAAAAAAATCATATCTTCTTCGGGCCATAAAAAAGTTTTCATCATCATCATCATCATCATCATCATCATCATCATCATCATCATCATCGTCGTCATCGTCGTCGTCATCTCTTTTGAAATAAGGTAGTAATCAAAATCGACTCCGGGATCTGTGTACCGAGAACATACTGCAACATTACGCGGAAATTTCACTGCCACACTGAAAAGCGGGTGGCTTCTCAATGTGTTTAATATTTCACATTAGAGCCCCATGTATTTCCAGACGCCTGTAGTTCCTTTGCTGTTCTGAAACGCCTCATTTATCATATTAAAGCGATTCCTTTCCCGACATCAAGCCTGCCTAAGGCAAGTTTGCGAACGAAGCATCGGCATGGCTCAGTGTTGTTGAGACTTTTGATTCCGTTGCAGCAGAAAATCTGTGCCGCATTCGGTACTTTGTTGAAATTGCTCACGATATTTTCCCGATTATTTTTAGAGCTTTCATTTCGGCCCTCCCTAAACAGTTTCTTTCTACATAGCTGTATTGATGCTGTTACTTTTCTTTATTTATTTTTTTACTACTGCTGCTTCCGTCATTTCGACGTAGTAGTTCTTTATGCCCTTGACTTTTTTCTTGTTTGAGCAGCTTCGTTAGTTCAGCGAATGCTATTTTCAATCTTTAGTTACTCTCTTTCATGTGTTCATGTTTATTTATTAAATGTTCGTGTTCCCCGCCGCGGTGGTCTAGTGGCTAAGGTACTCGGCTGCTGACCCGCAGGTCGCGGGTTCGTATACCGGCTGCGGCGGCTGCATTTCCGATGGAGGCGGAAATGTTGTAGGCCCGTGTGCTCAGATTTGGGTGCACGTTAAAGAACCCCAGGTGGTCGAAATTTCCGGAGCCCTCCACTACGGCGTCTCTCATAATCATATAGTGGTTTTGGGACGTTAAACCCCACATATCAATCAATCAATCAATCAATCAATCAATCAATCAATCAATCAATCAATCAATCAAATGTTCGTGTTTCAGAAGTGTTTACTTCTTGCCTCGATGCTTTATTTCCAAGTTGCCACTGACTCCCGTTTGATTAGTATAATGCGAATACGAGGTGTAATTTCAACTCCACTCTTTCGCAATGCTACAATAAAAAAATAGCAAACGGAATATAGATCGCCTGAAGCTATATCGACTGCTCACGCGCTGGCGGAATTGTTAAATTGGCCAGACACGGTTAAACATAGCGGCGCGGATGGGGTTCGAATGTAGCCAACCGGAAGCGCCGATCGACTCTGTGTGATGTGCGCACGCATGACAGCGGCACACGCCACGCGCAATGGCGAGACAGACAAGCGCGCGCCTCTTCCATCCTCGCAGCATTGCTGCCGTCACAGCTGCCGTTGATCGAGCACCGCTGCGACTCATTTGCTCGCCTCGTTAAGATCGGGGGCGGCGTCCTCTGCACGCGCATTTTCTTCTTCTGCCTGCGCAGTGCCGGCGCCATCGAAAGTGGAGCGGCGGCGGCGCGTCGCACGCGACTCGCGCGGGCGTGAGCGCGCGCCGTTACGAAAGGCGGGGACCGTGGGAGCGGTTCACTTACCGCGCGCTCGTGCCAATCGTACCGGCCCGTAGTCAGCCGCATAACGACTGGCTACTGTGTTTCCGTGCACATCGGAAGCTTGGCGCTGATCTTATACCCGCCGGAGCCGTAGGGTGCAGAGTTTTGGGGGCGAAACAAAGGGAAGTTTATTGCGCTTCTGACAAGTACTCAAATACATAATTCATCTCCGACACTTATCATAGACACACGTGGTAAAGACACCGATGAACAGCAAAAACACGTTTAGACTGTACACTACAACATAAGCGTGATCATTCGAACACTCGTTATACAAAGGCTATAAGAGCGCTGTACGGCCCGCGCGCAAAAGAGCCCGTTTCCGTTTACAGGCGAAAAAGGGTGCGATAATGGTCGCCGCTGTTCGGGCTCCAGAGAACTAAGGGGTTAATCTGTACAGAGAACAGATTCCAGACACATAATTATACAATTGACAAAAAAGGGGGGGGGGGGGCATTGGCACTTTCCGTTTGCCGGTCAGGAAACAGTGGGACGCAGTGGGTGGCTTCAAGCGGCACTCGTTCGTCCCTCGTAGTAGTCGTAGTCGTAGTGTGCAACCAGTCTTACGTTTTGACCTGCAAGGTGGTGCCGGTGGGAGATTTCTCCTGTGCGTTGTTGGACAGCGCGCACGTTAACTAAAAGCCGAATTCTCCTGTCTTTCAATCTCCATTAGCAGCCATTGGCATTAGCAGCCATTGGTATGTACATTGAGCACGATCTGACAAGAAAGGGTTGCTACGTTATACTCACTGGGCGTAACCTCGTTGGTTTTATAAACGTTTAGCGAGTGTTGGGCCGCAGTGCAATGAATACAGTGAACTAGTATATACCGTGAACTCGAGGTGGTTAAAAGCGGGATGTAGACCCGAAGCGCAAGCCGTAAGGAAGTGTGCGTGTGCCATTTCTCGTTTAGTCCTTGGAATGTCTGCTGAACGGCGGTGCTTCTTTATGGGGAATATATGATGAAAAGACGCGAGATGGCGGTGCTTGGAGTGTTGAATAGATGGACGAATGGACACATAGACAGATGCTTGTCAGTGAAATTCCGGACAGTTTTGTAATTGCGATATTGTCGTACACGAACAAGCTGACACGAGAGTCCCCTTGCACATTCGCTTAAGGTGGCTCGCCGGCGAAACCATTATTCTTGTCCTTCTAGGTCGATGTATTAATCTTCCGCTCACCCCTCCTGGTACGTTTTGCACCTAACCTGCTTTCGCATGTCCTCCGTGATCTGGCTGCATTTTACCAGAGCGACAAGCTCACGTGACGACCTTGTCTTGCACGTGATGTCTTGATGACGTCACATTGTCGATCTGTGACGTCATGATGGCGTCGTATGGTGACTTAATCGGGTGATGACGATATTTTGCATCGCTCGTGTTGACACTAAAGATAAATTTTTCCGTTTGAGGCACCTAAATTTCTCGGTTTATTACAGTTTCACTTGTAGGCTGATTAAATTACGACACAATTTTTAATGCAATTTTGTATCGAAGCGTGCTACGGGGCACCAACTCAGTGTCGCGCACTAATCAGGACATCTCTTCGAACGCTTGCAACACGTAACCGAGGTCGAAGTGACCGCCTGTATGCGCGTTGTTTTCAATGTTGTCTATAGCCATGCGCGTAGTAAGTAACCCGGTATACAAAGACGCTGCTGTCCGCCTATTTGGCGGGCCTGCGTGGGTATAGATCATGCGTAGACATGGTTTATGGTCCCATAGTTTCGTACACAAAGGAGAAATCAGAGCGAGGAATTGTTTCGCGGAACGTGTGATTGGCAGGCAATGTTGGGTTGCCGTGTAATTTTCTTTGGCTTGCATGGTGCTACTGAAGCAAATGATATTAAAAAAGAATAAGGGTGACTTAGGCACAGAGCACCGCTTCTTACTGCGTCTACTTGTATCTGTTGAATCTATAAGTCGAGTCGGCGACTCACGATTGCCACAACAAGCATACGTTTTGACAGGGATAGAGGTTTGTAGTTAGGTACTTCCTGTCTCTACGGTCATGATTCTGTCTTGTAATATACAACTATATAGACGAGGACAACGTGAAATACCGCCCTCATATTTTCGTGCAGTTGGCTTCTGGAAGTCGTCTATGCGAAGGAACTCATGATGGCATATTTCTTCGTGGCTCCTCGACGCTGTGCGTGTGTAAAACTGTAGCGTCACGATCGCCTGCATCCTATGATTGAGTGATTCTAGAAAGGAGGGAAGAAGGCACCCAATTTCTGTCTGCCTCTTGGGCGACGCGGCACAGGGTCTTGTAGGGGAGGGGGGAAGGGGAATGAAAGAAGATGGTAAAAAGGCGGCAGCAGGGGCATGCATGCAAGGGCAAGAGGTCCAAGCTCAATGGTAGGCAGCAATTCTCGTCTAGTCCAGGAATTCGACCAGGCCGCGGAGTTCTGGCAGGTGCGGACGGGACGGGAAGAGCAGAGGTTCCAGACTTGAGGCAGGTAGGCCCCGTTTCCGGTAGACTGTGAAGACCCTCAAGCATTCCCATGCCAAGCCTGGGCCTGCATCCTGAGATTGTCTCTTCAGTCAGTTGGACGCGTGGTTGTTTGCCCTCAATGCGCCACAGTGACTTGCGCGTACGCACGAGTTGGCGGGTTTGATTTCTGACCACATTAAAAAAAAAGTTTTTTTCTGGGTGACTGCATTTAGAGGTTTTGTACATTTCAAAGAAAATTTTAGTCAACTGATTTGTAAGTCAAGATTATTTCTTTAGACCAAAATGTTAGAATAAAGATTGTGAGAAGGTGCGACGTTTATGAAAACGAAACAATTAATTTTGCAACTATAACTCAGGATAAAAAAACTCAAGATGAAAATGGCACATCAACTGTGTAAACTGTACCTGATAATAGCTTTTACATAAAAAAAAACTGGATTTCTGGATGCCGTTCTTGGTAGGCGGCTCTTGGTCGGCAACCCGCCAAAATATTGCAAGACATAATTTCTGCGATGCGTCACTCTGTAACCCTTCAATGCGAAAGCCTGCCTCACAGTTCGTTAGGCAATAAGTCATACAATCCGGGAGCAGACTTCTTGCATGGCATAATGTACCGCAGTGTGAGATACACGCATTTATATACAATGGCGTTATCGGACGATTGCATTCCATATGGAGTGTACTACATATGGAGTTAGCCATGCACAGAATTTAATGGAGGGATAGATTACAGATCTACGCATGTACGCCGGCAGGAGGATGCAAAAGGGGCACTTTCCCCGCTCAAGCACACCATACCTAGACCCTTAATTAAGCGAAACAAGTGTTCCTACCCTTCCCCAACACGATGCCACCCTGGTTTGCATCCCCCAAGACGAAATTATGCCGACGGTCATGTATAGCTTTGCCAACCTATGACCACCCTCAACTTTGGCAACACTGCACGGTTTTAGGGAATACAGATTGTATACGCATGAGTCCCCTGCGACGACAGCGCATTACAGAGGCTACCTCTTCGGCGCAGCAGTGGTTGCGCAGTCCACGCGGAAACGAACGACGTCGCATCGATGTGGTCCATGCAGAATAAGCTGTCAGCCTCGAGCACTACGCGCGGAACGCCAGCGCACGAGTAGCGGCGCACACAATGCATATTAGACCGCTGTCGGTGCCGCCTGGCCAACGACTACGACACGACGTTGTCCCGCTGTCGGATTGCGAGAGGTTGCGCGGACGGACGCGTGCGACATTCAAACGGCGCGAGCTTTGCGAGAAAGATCGCTTTTCAGGAAGCTGTTCTGTGTAGGATCTATGTCGTTGAGCTCGACTCGCTATTGTACTAGGACAAACGCAGAGCTGTCTGTTGCGCGTGTTCAGTGAGGGGAAAAAAAAAGTATTGTACAGCTCGGCCGTGGGACTTCCGCTACCATGCAGTTCCGCTCCTACCGGCAGTACTCGCACAAACGCACACATAAATATCCCGCAGCCGTTCAACAACGCATATTGTTTTCTGGAAGATAGAAGCGGGCAATATTCGTTCGTCTGAGAGCCTTCATATATGCATTGGTAATTTAATTCCTATAGAAAGTCGTCATTGTACTCACGGTGCAGCTTTTTTGTTTACACAATTTCTTGCGCAGTTGCATGGCGACTGTATGAGCTGAAACGGATGCTACTACACCCAAACAACGGTCTATGAAACTTTTGTTGACTCACATGACGGATGAAATTCAACCGACAAGAGTGCCGTAATCGCTTATCCGTTTCGTTCTTGCGCATGGTGTGTTTAGGTGTATAGTATATTGTACCGTGTGACGCTCGAACGCGAACCATCTATAATCTTAATCTATAGGTGCAGGGGACAGTATAGCCCGTCGCTCGAATTTGGATTAAGCATACATACGCAGTACATCGGTATATGAGGTCAACTACAGCACTGGTCACGTGGCGTTTGACTGAGCAGAGCAGTTAAGATATTTGCTGTCATCATTCTGAAAAAAAAAAAAAAAGGCCGCAAGTTGTGCTTTGGCGTTGTAAAGAAAATCGTCTCAATCCATGATACTAAGCATGAGACGAAGTTTCCCCGTGATCATGTAAACTATATAGAGTGGCGTCCTCAATCAGTAAGGCAGGTACTTGAGCCGCAAACTCGTAGCATGTACTGCTGGAAATAGCTTCCATCCCTCGCAAGGTCGCACTGCTGTTTGCGCGCCATCCTATATTGCGCTGGCTGCCTATTCAAGCTGAAGTCAAAGTAATGTGTTACTATAAAAACGTGGTTCTCTGTTCGTTTAAGCGGCTTCTACAAAATGCATTTCAGTTCCGCAGCGAGAAGCCTTCGTCAATCCCTTGCCGTTGTTAACTCATTTACTTGAGAGTAGCAGCCTTCTCGGCGTTATGCTAAACCAGGATCAAGAGGCTTCGTTATATGCTGCGCTCCCTTCAGTCCGCGTATTACGTTACTTCGCGTGCAGCCACTTTTGCAGCTTGCGTAATTGTAATACACGTAGCACCCTTTTGTAGGTTGGAAAATTGTTCGTCCTGCGTCTCCTTCCGCACTCAGCGCAATAATTTCTGTCTATGCTTAACATGCTGTAGCGTTCTTTGTATTCCGCTGCCGTTTCTGCGTTGCACTGCTGGCGCGAGCGAAATCATTGAGTGACCTTTGGTCGGCGGTGGAACTGACTGTGCGGGCCAACGCCAATATTCGTTTGACCTCACTTGACATTGCATTTGTGGCCTTTCGGAGGCCACCTGCTCGATGCACAGAGAACAACCGCCATGTATCTTACTGTCAGTCTTTGCAGTTGGTTGTGCCTTCCGCACCGCAAGCGCGCGCAGCATTTATTTTCGCGCTGCCTCACTCGGTGATCTGGCTCTGCGGTGCGAAATCATCCACAGCGTTGTAAATTCTTCTTGCGTTGGTGAAAACGAATCTCTTACTTTCAACTTTGGCGGCAGGAAAGTAGCTTGCATGCGCAGCATGTATGATACGTATAGTTGCACTCCATTCTGTAGTGAGTTACAATGTATGAGCGATTACGTAATTAGGTCTCCTTTCAAAACAGTTTGCTTAATAGACGGTTCGCGAATTGAGGCAGTGAAATGAGCTATGATGTGGGTGAGCTATACTTGAAACTTATAGACGCCTTCACGTTACAAGCAATCGTGGCGCTTGCAGTCATTCGGTCATTTCTCCGATATTGCCGGGGCCGTGGCATTAATACATCTCGTAAACTTCATGCTTAGGACTGGGCGTATTGTCTGTTGGCTTGTTCGAAGTGCCTACAAATTCTCTAACACGCAATTTTTTACATGAGGTGGCGGAGGAAAAGGAGGAAGAAACTTTATTCTAAAAGTCTGGTGGCATCGATGGCGCAGATTCCACGCCTAGGCTTGAGCCAGGAGCCCTTGTGCTTCGGCGGAGTACTGCAAGCAGTGAGCCCAGTTAAGTTATCAAAATATTAGGTGCTAAAGTGAGAAGCTACATCAGTATAGGCTGATAAGTTGTCCCTTGCCCCGCCGCGGTGGTCTAGTGGCTAAGGTACTCGGCTGCTGACCCGCAGGTCACGGGTTCGAATCCCGGCTGCGGCGGCTGCATTTCCGATGGAGGCGGAAATGTTGTAGGCCCGTGTGCTCAGATTTGGGTGCACGTTAAAGAACCCCAGGTGGTCGAAATTTCCGGAGCCCTCCACTATGGCGTCCCTCATAATCATATGGTGGTTTGGAACGTTAAACCCCACATATCAATCAATGATAAATTGTCTCTTGAAAACTATATCGCCGTTAGTTCCACCTTTATTAAATGTTCACCATTAAAAAAAAAACAAATGTTCAGCCAAACGTTCATCATTTTAAGCATTTTGTTCCTAAACTTCCGGACCTAAATGTCAGCGTGACGTCATGAATTCTGTTCCATTTTCGTATTTCTGCAGACGGACTCGATCAAATTCCAATGAAAGATCGCGAGTACTCGGCCGCATCGCGAACAGAGCACGTAGGTCTGATAGGGACTGCTCTCGCCAAATCTGCGAGTACAGAACGCGTACGACTGCTCGCCGATCGGGCGCCGTCCACGGACTTCTCTAGTCGGCTCCAAATCTTTTACTTTTCTCTCAATATTCTCTCTCTATCCCTTTTAATGTCTCCTCATCAGTTTTCCTCGTGAGCTACTGCTGAGGTGTCGCTCTTTGATACAGACAGCTACGGGGCTCACTTTTCTTTTTTTCCTACTAAAAAATTCCTTTCCCCCACCCTTACCTGGTGAGCGAAAGCTGGCGAGGGGGCGCGGAGTGTTTTCCTGCGGTTCGTCCACGGCTGCCGGCGGCTGTGAAAATCCTGCTGCGACGCTCACTAGAACGTGAAAAAAGTTATTATTATTATTATTATTATTATTATTATTATTATTATTATTACATCATCATCATCATCTCACCCTTGCAGCCGTCGTTGTGGCTCACTGACATTGGTCAGACCACGAAGACTCATTTGTCCATGCATGGTCTATAACAGTATTCAATGATTACCCCGAAGCTCGGCTCATCGCCTTTCTTGTCGCCCCCAGTGGTTGAGTGGTTCACTGTAATCTATATAATGATCGCACATGAACACAAATAACTCGTACAGTTACGCGCTTACATACGCACAAGATAGTCATCCAGAGTAACAAAGCACTGCCGCTCAGACGATACACTGTAAATGTTCCGATCTGTTCTCCAGAAACGGCGAGATCCTGTTAGATCAGTTGTACGAGGAAAATTTTTTTCGATTAAAAGGAAGATTCCTAATCTTCGCCGTCCTCGCCGCATCGCGATGTAGGACATCGTGGATCCTGGCGAGTGATTTCGCGTGTGGCCTTCTCGATCACCTCGCGATGCGGGCGATGCGTCGAGGCTGTTCAAAATGCGAGTTTATGCGACTCGCGTGCGCGTATCTCGGTATTCCCTGCGGCGTCCGTATAGGGAGGACCAGCTCTCCCGCTCTGGCTGACCTAATCTCCGGCGCAAAACAATATGTATTTATACGAGTCGGCGCCTCGCTGAATACGAATGGAGGCTGCGAAGCAAGCAGCAAAGTTGCGGCACTGCGGATTTCTTTTTTTTCCTCTTCCTCCGCAAAAGATAAACACGCATGGCATGTCTTTCCACCTCGCTGTACTTTTTATTGTGTGTGTGCGTGTTTGTGTGTGTGCACATGTGAGAGTGTGTGTGGTTGCATGTGTATGGGGTGGGGTGTGTGTGTGTGTGTGTGTGTGTGTGTGTGTGTGTGTGTGTGTGTGTGTGTGTGTGTGTGTGTGTGTGTGTGTGTGTGTGCGTGCGTGTGTGCGTGCGAGTGTGTCGCTTCTTGCCTTTTGCACCGCCATTGAGAACCGCGCGTGGTGCTTTTATAATTCATTACGTTTTCGTCTCTTGTCTTTGTCGCATAGTTTCGGAATCGATACGGCGAACGCACGCGACGCTGTCTTCCACTTCCTCGCCCGGAAATGAAATTTTACGACGAGGACCGATTGCGGGACCGTCTTGCGGCGGCGCACTGTCGGTGCATCTGTACGCCGCAGGACCGAACGGCGAGGCGGCCTCGATTTTTTACAAGACATCGCACCAATGCGCGAGGTGGTCGAGAAGGCGACGTTGATCGCAAGGGGGCGACGCGCTCGTGTAGTCCGGAGCGATGGAACCGTGTCGCCTGCATATGTGTCCGGCGAATGAGAGAGAGAGAGAAAGACAACGCGATATTCATGGAACGGCAATTAGAGAAAAGTCGCCGTCTTCAGTTTCCGCAATTTCCTCTCATCGACGTCGCCGCTTTGCAGCGATAAACGCGTCCGATAAACGTACTTGCGGCAATTTGCCGCTTTTTGCTGTGCGACTAATTGTCGACTGGCGCTCACGTTCCGGGCGCAATGCGTTCCTTTATCGCTCCAAGCAGGCATTTGGGTCGGCAAGCGTCGTTTCGAAGTGACGTTGTCGTTTCATTTTATCCCCAACTAACGCAAACCGCCGACGTATGTCATATCAACTCTGGCTGCGTAAGCAGAGACATGAACAAGTGCAGTAGGTTCAACGTATAGTCAGCGAAAGTAATTTATATGGCTCGTATGTCTTGCTGGAAAACTGCAAAACGTTGGCCGTGTTCTAGAGATAGACGTTAAACCGTGGTCGAAAGAGAGAGAGAGAGAGAGATAGAGAGAGAGAGAAGAAAAATAGAAGGCGAATTGGCATCGCGGAATGCCTCATTCACAGTTGGTGCTGCGTGGTTAATTAACGTACCACGGTTGTGTGGAGCAAGAAGTTTTCTTAGAAATAAACATTTATTACATGTAGTTGGTTAAGGTTATTTGGGGCTTGGGTGACCGATTACACCCATCGGTGGATGCGAGCAAAATTTTCGCACAAATCGCTTTTGTTTTAATTGTCAATGGCCTAAGTATTGCATATAAAACAGAAAAAAGAACATAAAAATGTCGGTCAATGCGAAGGGATCGACGTATAGGCTTCCACGTCAATTATATGTCGTCCAATTGCCGATTTACACCAATTAATGTTTAGTCAGAGATCGTGAATAGCCCGATTGAGGTCAGTTATTTCTCAGGCGTACTGACCAGTATATAGCCCTGGATTGCATTAGACTTTTAGAGAATGTGAAGAATGGTGCTACTTTTTCATCCTATGCGGACGATGCTTGTGCAGGTAACCTGCTCACGCAAACGAACTGGCACCCGAACTGGCACCCGAACTGACAAATAAATAGACAAGAAAGTCGCACACCACGGTGCATATGAGAGTCAGAAATAAAGCACTGCAAGAAAGTGAGGCATGCTCTTATGGACGCAAAAGAAGCGAAACACACGCTCAAAAACGGCGGTTAGTGTTGCATGTTTAAGCAAGGTATAGGTACACGCACACACTGGTTCGTGTATGAGCTCTTCATTGTCTTCTACGACGAAACCCTACACTCAAGTTCAACATCCTGACGTTTAAATGAGGCTTCTCATGGACTCAATGGACTGCACGAAGTACGTTGGCCTTCATTGCGCATATGATCATTTCCCTAATAACGAACGTTAAGACTCTAGATAATTATGCACCATTAAGCAAGTAATTCTCACTCTCCACACTTGTCGATGCGACGGCGCGCGTCAGCTCTTTGCCCGCCGCTGTCGAAGTGCCGCGTGGCTTTTACCGCGTGGCTTTGATCGTGAACGGCTGTTGCGCCTTCATCATTATTCGCCCACTAATCGCTTCCGCCTTCCTAATCCCTCGACGAGCGACAGTAGGTTGCTTTGAGAGGATTATAGTCTTGCGGGTACAATGACATGCCGGAAACTTCGGACATGCACGATAGAGAAGGATAGAGAAATCTGTTTCAAAAAAGTGTTTCTTTTTTTCCCTAATTTTTCTTGTTTTGCTAGCAACGCGCGCGGTACACTCGTGGCGAGAGGAACCGTAAAAATAAAGTTGCCCGGCGATTGTCATCGATGTAGCACGCAATGGATGAGTGAAAAAACCTCGATCCTCCTAAACCACTTACTGCGTCGGCTGTTTTCTTTTTTCTTTGCTTACGTGCACGTGCGTGCGACCTGCTTATATTCAAAAACTGGATCGCCACACGGTTTCTCGCGTTGAGGCTCCTACCCGGCATCCGAAATGTCTTCTTTCTCTCGTCTTACACGAAAACTCGGTACTTTACGTCCTCTTGTACGCGGAAGTGAGCCAGCGGCCGACGGTCGCCGGACGTTGAGCGTCGTGACGAGCATTACAAGCGCATGACCTCCGAAAGTGACTCTGTCCTACCACGTGACCGGGACGTGCTAAGATTGCGCGAAAGAAAAAAAGAAAATAGACAGTGATGACTGAAGTGTCACATTAAGGCTGATCAGATGTAGGCCATTATGTATGAATCAACAAGATTTTTTTTTGAAGACAGTCTATAAAGAAAACCTATAGCACACACACTGACTTGATTGAATATAGCGGAGTTGACGTGATGTGGCGCACACCGAGGATTTGACGGACTTCAGAGCAAGTGAAAAACAATAAATTCTGTACAATTTCTTTTTGAAATCACTGCAGCAGTTGTTCAAATCCGCTCTATTGAGTTTAAATGCGCAGCAAATAGACCTCCAAAAAATCCAGAGTGAAATAATATTTTGTTTTTTTGTGCCCCTACCTCATGTTTGTTAGCCGTCTCTGCTAAAAAGATGCAATACAAAGTCATCCGATGGTTCTCAGTAACATGCATCGAGTAGGTTCGGTGCCAAGTTGGTAAAACATGGGATTAAATGCGAATAAAATTAAGCCTCGTGGAATAAATTAAGCCTCATGTTACATTTTCTTTCTTTCACACAGACCGTCGTCTTCTTGGACAAAGCCATGCTGAAACTGCTGCTGAACCACTGGCAAGAGTCGTACCACAAGGCTCCGACCAGGGTTACCAGTGAGGACCCGTTGCTTTGCACGGACCTCGCAAAGACTAGACCAAACGAGGAGTACCTGGTGTCCAGGGTTAACCCGCTCTTCGTAGACTCCAGCCGTGAAGTTTCGCCGAACAGCACCATCAACAAGCCATCGACATCGACCAAGACCACTGCTGACGTCCACAGTTCGCAGGACGGTGATAACGAAATCGCTTCAACATCCAAGCAGCCTCCGAAACCGCCAGACCCACTAAAAGAAGCTGTCGAATCAGCTCTAACACCAACTGTTGCAGAGACAAGTTCGCATTCCGAAGCTTCTTCGAAGGCAGACGCGGTGGATGTTGAAGCTGTAGCGACAGCTGATAGTGATAAAAAGACTAGGGAGTCGCTGCCGTCGGAAGGCGACTCACCAAAAGACTCACTGGAGACTGACAGGTCTTCCTCACCGAAGCCCTTGGTGGAGCTTCGCGAGTGGCAAGAGAACAAGCAAGAGGACAGAGTGCTCAACCGCCTGAGAAGTTCGGGTAGGGCGTCGCTCATCACTAAGGAAAAACTCAACCTTGTGGAGAAAGTGATCGCCGAGAGACTCGGCAAGAGGATTCCGGAACCAGGAATCCGTAAGACAATCGAGCTTCTCAGGAACGAGTCGGCCACACCATCCCCGCAGCAGACGCTCTTGCCATCTGCAAGAAGAGATCAGGTTGAAGACGCCCTCGAGCAGCCTTCCACGTCAGCATCGCCAGCGGAGCTACCTTCGACGAGCAACAGTGACAAGCAGGAAAGTCCTGTGCCACCGGAGACTCTCCCGCAGCCGGCTTCAATTGAGGAGACGGCACCGGTCGTCGACGGCAGCGTCCCAGCCGAAACGAGCAATACTCCCGAAGCTCCATCTGAAGCGGGGTCTTCAGTCGCGTCAGCGTCTGCGCCCAAGGACGAGACCTCGGAAACAGTCAGCATGCCCAAAATCGAGGACGCCCACTCCGATTCTTTGACCGATTCATCTAACAGCAAGAAGGAGGAACGCAAGAACGGCAAGTCTTCCGGTCCGTCCACATCGGAGGACAGCGGCATCACGCGAGGCGACCAGGTCTAC
This sequence comes from Rhipicephalus microplus, assembly GCF_043290135.1. NCBI lineage: Eukaryota > Metazoa > Arthropoda > Arachnida > Ixodida > Ixodidae > Rhipicephalus > Rhipicephalus microplus. The sequence continues at coordinate 253,551,765 of NC_134700.1, read as the reverse complement.
TCGGACACGGGACGGCGCAAAATTTCGACAAAGTCTGACTCCTCGGACCAGAGTAGCTCTGAGGCCAGTAGAGGAAAGCGCCACCGCAGGATCAAGAAAGACTCATCTCGGGACAGCACCAGGAAGCGACACAAGTCGTCCTACAAGTCCCGCTGCAGTTTCTGCAACAAGGTGGCCAAGAAGTCCCACCAGAAGGGCCACAAGCACAAGCACCGGAGTATGGCCGAGTCGGGCCTCGTTTCTGGTTCCGGGTCACTCTCAGACCTGGCCTTCGAGCATCCGTGGCTGAGCGACAGCTGCACGGCACAATGCCACCACAAGCGGTCCTCCATCACGTGCATGGAGAGCTGCAGGGACTACCCTTACGAGGATTTCCACAACGCCGTTTACAGGTCGGCTTCTGCCATTTCTTTGTTACTGTTCCCGTTGCTAAATCTCGCCTAGTGTTCGTTAGTGTTGACTTATATCGGCTAATTTTAGCGATATCCTAATATAGAGTACTAACAGCATCAATATTTCTTAATGTCTGCCTATTTTCTTTTTCCGCTTTTGTACCTTTAATGCTTAGCAATCTTTCTTGAGATAAAATCTGTCAGTCTGATTATTATGCTTTGATGTTCCGTTGCCCTGGCAGGTATCCCGGGGGCCACGTAGGATGCGAAGGCTGCAGCTGCATCCGGGCCCCTTTTCCTGAGTGCTGCCGCTGGGGCGATGTACCTCGCAGCCGCTACTCGTGGAACGGTAGCGAGGCGGCTGCCGTGGCAGCGGCTGGCGGACACCCATTGTGTGCGTGTCGCCGGGCACACCCCATGTTCTCGTCCAGGAGGAAAGTCAAGTTCGCCCACAAGTCTAAGGACTCTCTGCAGGAGAAGTACGTCATATGCGAAACTGCAAGAACATCAGTAGACGGCTGAGGTTCAGCTTTCGTATGATCTAGGGCTATAGTTTCAAATAGAGGGTGCGCACCCGGACTGGTGGATCGCAGGCGATCCACCAGCCGGCATGAAAGCGTTTAGTCAGGAATGCGAAAGTGAGCTGCTTGGTTGTCAGTGCCTAGTTGTTAGTCGGGCTAGTTGGGGTCAGCACACGACTTGCGTCGTTCTTCTTCTCGTGTTTCCGTCTTTTTGCATTGCTCTTATCATATCTATCTATCTATCTATCTATCTATCTATCTATCTATCTATCTATCTATCTATCTATCTATCTATCTATCTATCTATCTATCTATCTATCTATCTATCTATCTATCTGTCTGTCTGTCTGTCTGTCTGTCTGTCTGTCTGTCTGTCTGTCTGTGTCTGTCTGTGTCTGTCTGTCTGTGTCTGTCTGTCTGTGTCTGTCTGTGTCTGTCTGTCTGTCTGTGTCTGTCTGTCTGTCTGTGTCTGTCTGTCTGTGTCTGTCTGTCTGTGTCTGTCTGTCTGTGTCTGTCTGTCTGTGTCTGTCTGTCTGTGTCTGTCTGTCTGTGTCTGTCTGTCTGTGTCTGTCTGTCTGTGTCTGTCTGTCTGTGTCTGTCTGTCTGTGTCTGTCTGTCTGTCTGTCTGTGTCTGTCTGTCTGTGTCTGTCTGTCTGTGTCTGTCTGTCTGTCTGTGTCTGTCTGTGTCTGTCTGTCTGTCTGTGTCTGTCTGTCTGTCTGTGTCTGTCTGTCTGTCTGTGTCTGTCTGTCTGTCTGTGTCTGTCTGTGTCTGTCTGTCTGTCTGTGTCTGTCTGTCTGTCTGTCTTCATACCGCAAATGACTAGGCAAGATGGAGGGCGGAAACGTCTTAGCCATGGTGCTTATTCAACTTTTCATAAACGCCTCCCTGGGCGCTGCCATAGCCCTCCTTGGGCTGTGCAAATTGGCGCGTACCCTCAAAAATGCACTGACAACGCTGCGTCCTTAGCCTTCGTACTCCCGCGCACAGCCCATCATGGCGGTGTTTTTTTCCTTCCTGTGAAAAGGTGTATAATAGATTGTGTAGCATGTGCCTTCATGGATTCATGATGCCAAAAGTTTTTTTTTTGTAATTTGATCTGGAATGGAACGGTATATATTTAAATATATATTCGTAAATATATATTCCATATGCATATTCCATATGCATATGGAATATGAAGTAATTAAGTAAAGAAAGATTGTACCTCCCGGTTTGCAGAATCCATGCAGTATATGACTGCGGTGTTTCAACACATTATTTTATGAATAGTATAGAGTGCTTATAGGGGCCGGTTGGTACATGTTCGAGAAAACGAGAAACAGCGCGAACCCACAGGACGAAGACAAAGAGGTACCAAGCGATGGCTTACAACCCTTGTAAGTCAGCGCTGTAGGTTGCAGGTCAGCGCTTGGTTCAACCCCATCTTTATCCTGCGGTTAGCGCTGCTTCTCGCTTCCTTTATAAATACACTTGTATAAGTAGCTTCATTCCGACATGTAATCATCGTCGTCATTCATTGATATTTGGGGTTTAATGTCCCGAAACCACCTTATGATTATGAGAGACACAATCGTCATTTATTTCACCTTCGGGACCCCAATAGGTCATTACTCATGGGGGGTGGGAACAAACGGTAAACTGTATTGCTAAATTAAAAAACAAAACAAAAAACAATAAACACGCCATTAGAACAAATATTCAAGAATATGGAGTACATAGTACAACAATAAAAGGAAAGTGTTAATGTGATTTCAAGTGTAAATTATTTGTGAGTAGCGGTTTGAATAGTCGTGAGTTACGCTCTGAGAAAATGGTTTCCTGTAAGTGATAACGCTCCTCGATGAAAACAGGAAGGAATTTGTTGAACGCATTGGTCCTACCGAAAACTCTTAGTGAGTAGAGGAAAGGCGGATGACTTCGCAGCCGTGAAGTCCTTAGAATACCCGGGAGTACAGAAAAGGCTGAGGACTTCGCACAACTGACTGTTGCCGCATCCACGCAGGGGCGAGCTGAATGAGGACGAGGAAGATGCTGATCGCGCGTCCGGCGAGGGCAACAATGACACCGCCACTAAGTCTGACCAGGGGAGCTTCGGTGAAGTGCCATCCAAGGAGTCACCATCCAACGGCCATATTCTGGTTCGTCTTGTGGGAATCTTAGTGTTCGCAGTACACCATTCGCATGAAGAAGTACTTAAGCGTCATGCCTCGCAGGCGAGCTCAATAGCTCTTTCGATGATGACATTCTATCATGATCAGGTGCACCTGATCAGGTGATATATTGTTGCGTAAGCGTGATGTGGACAGGCAAATCTTTGTGCACAAGTTGCTGGCACGCCACCATGGAGTTGGCAAATGCAATTATCTTGGAGGACGAATTGAGAGAGATAACGTTTGTTCACGATTGCGACAAAGGTCAGTTGCACCTGTGTCGGATTTGTCGCTAGTGTTTTGGATCCATCTGTAAAGTTAAGCGCTTGTTATTTACTATTGCTATTGTGAAACCCTGCACCCCAACGATAGCATCTGTGTAGGTGTACTTAAGTGCCATCGGGGTGTCTTGCTTTTTGAAATGAACATTAGCCGTCATCTCTATACGTCTTGTTGGGATACCATGCCACGCTACTTAAGGTGTTCGTTTTTTCCCTGGCATTGGACGCAAAACCAGAGTGAGCAAGCATGCAGTGGTTAAAGGCACATAGTATAAGGTAAATTATACCTAAAAAAACACATAAATTTGGGTTTTTGCTTGTTGGAAATCATAAGGCTTTTCTTAAGTACATCCAGCGCCCCACACATATTTTTCGCGCTTTATCAGGTTTTCAAGACCAACTGACAAGAAACGAAGCCCCCTTTTCTCAGACGGTGCACAACCCGAGCTTTATGTCGCAAGAGGTTTTTAAAAATCAATACTTGTAGTTTCCCATGGCTTTGCAGGTTTCAAAAAGTATTCAAAAAGTGTTCCGGCTATTTAAAAGCACATGGTACAGCTTTTTTATAACACGCGTGGCATTTACTAAGTCCACTCACCTTGTATGTGAGAGACGCGTGTCTAGACGTGGTTCTAGGCCCGTAGCCAGGGAAGGTGCCTTAAAGACCCGTCTCCCCCCACCCACCCCTTTTCCTGAAATTCGAATGAAAGGAAGTGTTATAACGAGAACAGGTAAATAAAAGTGTTTTTCAAAGCCTTCAACGGGTCCCTCCGGTTTGACAAAGCGGTTTGATATAGCGATTTGACAAGGTGTTTAACATATCACTAAGGCGCATCTCTTGCTGTGCAAATGCTTCAACTTGTTCCTATTAATCAGCCACTGAAATGAACGCCTGCAACATTTCCTCCCTGGAAACTTTCTCCTCTAACTATAAGACAATTTGTACCTCGAACCAGTGGGGCAAAGAGACGAATGTCACAGAGTGCGCTGCTGCACGCCTCTACTTGGCGATCACTATGCTCAGCACTCACGTATTTACACTGACGCCTCAACTACTCAGGAGACTTCCTCCTATGGACTTTATGTCCACTCTACAATACAAACGCTATCCTGTCGGCTTCAGCGCAGGACATCCTCGGCGACAGTGGAACTTCATGAGATCGAAGAAGCTCTCCTTTACCTCTTTCGCCAAACGCCGGACCGATGGGTAATTCTCCCCGACTCCAAGGGAGCACTGTATACAGATGTTGTTCAACCTCCCAAAGAAGACTGATTCTCACCCCGTTTTATTCGGCATAGCATACTTACACCCCCTGGCTATTACCTCTGGGAACTTTATCGCATTTCAGTGGATACCGGCTCATTACGACATTCTGGCCAATGAAAAAGCGGATGAAGCCGAATGCAAAGGTTTTCGACACCTTAATTCAAAACTTATTTCATCAAATCTGATGCTTCTTAGTTGGCTAAAACACTTGCGTTTGAAGAAAATAATAGACTCTGGAACCCTCCGATACATCATCATGCCTTCCTTCTGCTCAATCGACCCCCATCTCAAAACAACACTCTCATTCAGAATTCATCGACATCTGAAAGCCCCATACCATCGTCTTCGTCTGAACGCTGCCTATGGAAACAGCTTATACGATACCGCTTCGGTCAAGCGGCGAGTCCGTACTGCAACAACTGTGCTCCATCTAAACTATGGAATACATATTGTTTGAGTGTAGAGCGTATGCTAATGAGCGTGCACTCTATCAACATTGCATGACTTCGATAACCGAAAGAACTTTCTCACTTGGCTGTGTATTGGGACCTTTAGCCAGCCCCACACTACAGAGCCGTTCTATGAAACTTTTGCTCACGTACTTGGACAGTATCGGTCAGCTAGACAAACTCTGGCTGTGCCTAGAAACCATGTAAAAACCACTAACGCACGTCCTCATCCAATGGTCAAAAAGTGGTCTTTTTTTCTCTATCTTACATTCCATCTTCTATCTGAACGTCTCGTCTCCCCCCCCCCCCTCTCTCTTTCTCTATCCCCGTCTCTACTTTCAATCGCCAATCCACCTCCCCACGCATAGTAGCGAATCGGCGATTTGCATATGCCGGCTCAATTCTCTGCTTTTCAATAAAGAGTTATCTCTTTGATGCGCATCCCCTTTATGTGGTTGGGTGAGATGGACCACCATCGACAGTATTGAGCCATTAGCGAGACACAAGATGTGACAAAACAAGTCTGGTAACCAGCAAAACAAGAAAATAAGCGAAAAGACGGTTCTTGTGATGTTTAGAAGGCAGCTTGCGATTACTTGAATAGTTCATGTGCCATTTCGACAAAATATGAAATAAGCTTGTTTTTCCTCTTAAACTCTCAATAACTCGAAATCACTCTTTTGTTTCATTGGCCCCGCTATAAAAACAACGTGAAAAAACAGAAGGCTGATTTTTTACAAGGATAAAGCTAAACATCAGTATGAAGCTCGTGCACTTGAATGGTGCACATATGCGGAATAGTTTTCATTATTTGGCAGTGTTTTATAAAAATGGCTACCATTATTTGTTTTGCTAAAAAATCGCCAAAAGTGTCAACACCTAAAATACTATTATAATTCTACTTAAATTTAGAAGAGAGACGCTAAAAAATAAAGCTACACAAGCCCGATCACTTTACGTGTGGTTGTTTGAGGGAAAGCTGGTCTTAAAGAAGCCTCAAACCACATCGGATGTATAGGGAATACTCCACCCCTTCCTCTCAATCTTTCCTTCTGCCCCTTCCTGTTCCCATGTGTACGCGTTTGCAAACCACTGGTCCTGGACTGGCTAACCTCCCTATCTTTCTTTCTCTACTATGTTTTCTTTTATTTATTTTTTTCTGAGCCCTTAAACTCAGTGACGGAGGGTACGTCTATCCTGACACGTGTGCTGCAGGCAGCACATTTCGGTGTTTCTCCTTGTAAGTGCGATTAAAGGAATTATCTAACTATCTGTTGTGATCCGTCTAGTCATTGTCGGTTGCCTGCAGTTCACGGCAGACTTAGCGTAATTGTGACTGCATTTATTTATGAGTGGTTACAGCTTAGTACATCGGAGCTAGATAATTTCGGTATTGATATGAGGACTTGAAAAAGTTTTCAAATGAATAATGTTTTACTTATGCTTCTTCTAATCTTTCTTTCTTTCTTTTTGTCCGTACTCGCAGGCTGAAAATGGCTTGCTCGAAAAACAGCAAGGCCCTACGGGACCTCCATACGCCTGGGAGGAATGGCGGCGATATATGCGCGAAAAGAACCTTCGCTCCCGTCGCAAGAGGGCGCTCTGCATGGGTGTCATTGCACTCTCCATCATACTGTTTGTCGGCATCTCCGTGTCACTGGGACTCGCCTACTTGCGCAGGAAGTTCTGAAGCACTGCCAACGTTCCGGGGTCCGGAACAACGAGGGAATAGCCGCTTCGCAGGCGTTCCTGCGAAGCATGTCTTCTTTCGAAGACCTTCAGTACGGCCCCAGCGCTTGCGGCTCCCATCATCTTGCACGAATTGAATACCCAGCATTCTTACATAAGCTGATATAATTAGCGCAGCAAGGCGGCAGGAGTTGAAAGTGCATGCATATCATCCACAGATCCATGGTTCATCGAGGGCAATGAATATGTTCGACGCACGCAATAAGAACTCTTCTTCCATACCCGATCTATAGCATTATGTGGAAGTAATTGTGAGCTTCTTTATTGGTACCGATGGTGTTAGAAATTATCAAAATTGAAACTTAAACCGACAGAATGAAACAGTGGATAGGAATCCATTGTAGAAGTTAGTCCAAATAGCACGGACGCAGAAAAAGAAGGTTTGTAATCTCTTGTATCCATGTTTACATGCTTTACGTTATGTACGATAGTAAAATTCATTACTGTAAGTACATAGAACTAACTGTCTGTCGATTTCACTTCGTGGAACCAAAATATGTTTTCGATACTCGGATTTTTACAGGCACAAAACTCTGACGAGTCTGTTTACATAGGAACTCGTTGCGCGAGTAAACATTCGTAAAACGATATAAGGCATTTCCCCTTATATGCGTTGCGCGGAGATCAACACTTTCCCGTTTGTATAATGTTGAAGTATGCCAGGTATATATAGGTGATCAAAGTCTAGAAATGTCTTTACCAGAAAGGTCACTGTTTTTCCCCAAACAGCTCCTTTTCACGAATGGGAAATTGGGCAACTGCCTCAAGCATGCACAACGATATGAACATGCACTGTCAATACACTGAGTCAGCTTTCTCATCCACTTGTGTGCCCTGCCAAACGACAAGACAGCGAAGACTCATCGTGGGGAAAGCGTGTGCTTAAACAATTACGAGTGCGGTCTCCCAAGTCGTCGGTCTGCACGACGAGATATTAGTGACTATCGGTGAGCACGGGCCAGGCCGCCAGGTGCAGATGGACGCTGTGCTTATTATCACGTTGCTGTGCGCGTGTTTCAAGCGATGTGCCGCCTCCTTCAAAAGCCATCATAAACAACGGGCACAACCGTCGTTGCTCCAAGCAATACCCCAGACGGGACTGCCTGTGGAAGTCTGTTTTTTTTTCCCTCTGTTCTTCACAAAGAAAAGACACTAACAAGTGCGCGCAGATATTTCCGATGTTCATCAGGTTTCAGCCAAGAGCCCATAAACGGGGTTTGACGGATGCATTCTACGCCTTTTTTTGTTTGTTTGCTGAATGCTTGTTTTTATATGTCTACCCACTGTGTTGTTAGATTGCATGTGCATCACTTCGTTGTAAATGGTGAAACGTTATCGTGGGATCATGTGGCCTTTACACTAGATCTACAGTTAATGTGAGAGATAATCAAGAAATGTAAAGCAAAATGGATTGTATACAGTCAAGTGGCGATTATCAGTCAGGAAGTTCGCATCATCATTTTCTTGAAGTGTCTTATTTGTTCCGATGTGGCCAGAGAGACTAGATTTGGCTGCAGAGTGTGCTGTGGAAAGGTGTATTGTTACCCACACACACCTTCGTTCCGAATTCCTTACAGGAGAGAAGCTTTCATCGACCTCCATAACGAAGGAATCCCAACGAGGTCGCTTCGTTGTTCAGTCCTGTACGTTGGAATGTATAGTGCATGCTGTTTGATGTGTTAGAGCACCTACCATATACACTTGCTGTGCACACCACCAGAATCTCGAAATTATCAGTGTTGGGAATTGCGTGTGAACCCGTCGTTGCCGAGAACAACTGGCGTTAAGCTCAAGACGTAACCCCTACAAGTGTTCGCTTCTTTTATTGCATGGCCCTTGTGGACGTTCACTGTCGTGGACGTATCATAACGTCGCCGTATCTTAGCGGCTCAATCAGGAGAAAGGATTGTACGTTTTCGCGTTAAGCCGCCTTCATAATTCCCGCTTGCTTGCCGGAAAGGCCGACAGGAACCGTTTCATAGATGCTGATGAGATTTAACGTTTAGGTTTACTCGACATGCAGACAAGTGTATTGGGAGTCATGTCATGTACACTGAAGCCACCGACCACGCCTGGTTCGCAAAGTTTTCAAAAAGGTCCAGGAGGTCCTATAGGTCTTCAGGAACAAGCTCAGTTAATCATTGATATCCTTCTGGTACGATTATCACCCTCTATGGTTGTGCTGAGGACTTCTCGCATACTGCTGACAAATGACACAAACATTTACGGTTAAACGCTGCTTACGTCACATCTTTGTCAGATAAAAGCGACAAAAGTAAGTGCCAACGATATACGTATAGCAAGACGAAATTTGAAGTGAGCTTCTAGATGACCATGTTTCGTCAGCTTTCTACAGCACACCTTGTTTCTGCCAACTCCACACCGAGGCAGCATAACTAGGAATTGTATCAGCTGAAAAAAAAATTTTAACCTATATATGAAAGAAGCAACTCAATATGCTGCCCGGCATACATGTGGTTGAGCAGTTGATCATGCTCGATTTTTTTTCTTTTGGCCAGATGTGTCAGTCACTATACAGTGTTATTGACTCTCCGAGCTTCTAGCGTAGTCACTAGTCCAAGAAAATGCTATTACAGGCGCAGTGTGAGAGCATTCAATGCATCTGTGCCTGCAGGGTATAGTTTCGTCCAAGAGTTTTTAACTGGTTACTTATTGTGTTGAATTTTAAGTTGTTGCTGAGGTAACTATAACTTAATACACTTATACCTACGGATTTATGTCTGCCTGCTGCAGAGTTGTTGCTATCGGTGTGCATAGTGAGATGAAATAAAAAAATTTCTCACTTTTTTTAGAGAAGTGTTTTGTTTACTTCTTGCTACTTATCAACAGTGGACAATAATAATTAAAAAGCCGCAAACATTTTTTCCAAAAGATTTGCGACTCTAAGAATATATGAACTCTAGGAATGTGTAATAGCTACCCAACGTACACCCCATGAGAAGGCGTACAGGGGAAGATCGAAATTTCCCAGGTCACTGTAAGAGTGTCACCTTCTTTTGACCCCCCCCCCCTCGCGTATATGTCAAGGACGTCCGTGCTATATCTGAACCAATGAAGCACATTATTTTTAAAATCACTATCACTACCACCAATGAAACTGGAAATCTAGGTAGCTGCAAATTCGTTGTCTCAGTCATCACTTTGTATGTATTTATTTTTATTTATTTTTAGAGACTTATGCAGATATTTCGTAAATATGACCTGTCGTAAGACACAAGCTATCTTCACAAGCGAATTATACATCTGCAAAAATGAAATCAGTTCGCCGCTGCTAAAGTTGCGCCCGACTCCATCCGCAGCGCCCACCAATGTTGCTCAAGGTTTAGCGTTCATACTTGTGCAATTGTCACTTAGTAAGCAAATATTGCGCAAGTCTGAGGCAGCTTAACAACACGCATATATTCTGCTTGCGCATCTTTTACTAGAAAAGGCATACATAAGTAATATTAAGGACTGTAGCGCTTATCACGCTGGGTGGTGGTGAAAACATTTAATAACCATTAAATGGTTACAGAGAGGTGATTGGGTTGGGGCCTTATTGGCCTCCTACCCTCACAGCACTAGGTGGAACCTCTATTCCGGGGCTCCATTGGCAAGCAACGCCGCCCGCGCACGTTGAACCAGAGCCTCTTGGGCCTTCAGGTCTTGACAGCCGAGCAGGGCCGCCTCCCAGTCCTCTCTCGTGGGATTGGGGTTGGGGGGGATAGATGGATTAGACTGGCACGCCCAGACGATGTGAAAGGTGTCAGCCACCTCACCACAGAACTGGCACGTGCCATCAAAGGATGAATTGAAATGTTTTAGCACCGCCGGGCACAGTACAGTATTGGTAAACAGTTTTAAAAGGAGGCGCTCGTCAGCGCGATGCAGTCCCTTACAAGGGTCTGGATAGCGCCGGTGCTCCTCCTTGTAGTAATTGGTAATATCTTTGAATGAAAGGGCCGAATTGTCTGATTGCGAGTAGGCTTCCAAAGACAGGGAGATAGCCCGGGAAGAGAGTGCGCTGGCGGCCTGATCGGCCTGTTCGTTACCCCTGAGTCCTTGGTGACCGGGTGCCCAAACCAGATTTCGCGGAGTTGGATTAACGTATCGGCAGCTAGGTTCCAGTATGCGCTGAGCAAGCGGTGAAGCCCACCCTAGCTGATAGTTCCGACAGGCCCCTCGTGAGTCGGTGATGATATGTTTAGAAGAGGGATAGGTGAGAGCCAGAGCGATGGCAACCTCCTCCGCGTGTGTTGCGCTGTAGGCTTTGAAAGTGAGCCCGTTTACGGTGTTTGCGTTGTGTATGACTGCGGCAGTATACCACCCCCCATGGTGCGGGCCGGCAACGTCCACGTAGCACACGTGTTCCTCTTGACCAAAGTGTCGCTGCAACGCTTCCGCGCGCGCCTGGCGGCGACCACTGTGGTTTTCTTTGGACATGTTGCGGGGAAGGGGTCGGACCCGGAGGGCGCGTCTCCAAGGTTCTGGCACTCTCACCCTTTCCTCAATATAGTAATCGTGTTTGATGTGTATTCGGTCCAAGAGGCGGCGACCGGAATGGGTCTGTGCAAGGCGCGTGTATTGGTTAACAAGGTGGGCTTCTCGAAGTTCCCGGTAGGTATTCACCACGCCTAGGGCCAGAAGTCTCTGGTTGGACGTGGTGATAGGGAGGTCGAGAGCCCGCTTGATAACTTTACGGTGGATGACCTCGAGTTGATCATCCTCGTGTTTGCGTAGGTGCAAGTAGGGAGTCGAGTAGAGTATTCTACTCGTTACGAAAGCATGGGCAAGCCGCATTGCATCCCTGCTTCGTAATCCGCCCCGCTTGTTGGAGACCCGGCGGACCATACGGCCCACCTGGTCTCCCACCGTGCGAAGTTTGGCTATTGTGGTGTCGGCCTTGCGTTGGTGGTGTATGAAGAGGCCAAGGACGCGGATCTCCTTGGCCTCACGAATCGGTCCCGAGGGAAGACTGATATGGAGCTGAGTTGTGTCCTGAGGGGAGGGACGTACGTGCACAAATTCTGACTTAGCCGGGGCACACTGGAGTCCGCAGTAGGTTGCGTAGTCGTCGACTACAGTCGCTGCTGCTTGCAGGCATGACTCCATGTGACCCAGGTTACCTTGCGTGGCCCAGATCGTGATATCATCCGCGTAAAGAGCGTGATGTATCCCTGGTAAAGAAGCCAATTTGGGGGGAAGATGAAGCATGGCTATATTAAATAGGAGGGGAGAGAGGACCGCGCCTTGAGGAGTTCCCCTCGAGCCGATGACGTAAGGCCCATGTTCCTCATCTTGTATGCGTATGTAGGCTCGACGGTCTGTAAGAAACTGTCTAACATAATTGAATGTTTTATAACCACAGTTGGTCTGACTGAGGTGGTCAAGGATTACCTCATGCTTCACGTTGTCGAATGCTCCTTTAAGATCCAAGGCCAGGACTACCTTGTCATTGTGGGGGCATTCAACAGGATCTAATATGTCATGGTGGAGCTGTAGAAGTATATCCTGGGCTGACTTCTGAGGGCGGAATCCAAACATGGTGTCCGCAAAAGTGTGCTGTGTTTCTAGAAACTCGGAGAGTCTGTCGCGCACCATCGTTTCCATCAGCTTGCCGACACAAGACGTGAGGGAGATGGGGCGAAGGTTCTCCACGTCAATAGGTTTACCTGCCTTCGGGATGAAGGTCACGAGAGCTGATTTCCATTCAAGAGGGAGAGGAGTTTCTCCGTCCCAAATGCTATTGATGTATTTGAGGAGCGTGGCGTAGGCTGCGTCGGGAAGATTGGCCAACAGCTTGACCGTAACCTGGTCTCGCCCTGGTGCAGTGCCACGCTTCATCTTGCGTAAGGCCGCCTGGAGGTCGTGGAGCTGGAACGGGGTGTCCAACTGCGTGTTCTTTTTGCCTGCGTAGGAGTATGCGGCCGTCCGGGGGTCCTTGGTGGTGCACAGGTATCGGTCCCTGAGCGTGTTTGCCAGCTGTGTTGTCGTTCCTGTAAAGTTGTGCATGACCTTATGTAAGTGACGTTGAGTTTCCGTGCGTGTTTGTGTTGGATCGATCAGAGCGCGAAACAGGCGCCACGTGTTGCGACCAGACATCTGGCGTGCAGCCGTGTTGCACCTGTCCACCCAGTTAGTGTCGGCTAGCTGAGCAGCATATTCCGCAGCTTGCTCCGTGAGTTCTAGGATGCGTTTCTTGAGGCGTCTGTTATGTTTCTGTTTTTTCCATCGTTTGGTGAGGCTGCGGCGGGCCTGCCAAAGATGGAGGAGGTGGCTGTCCACGTCCGTTTGAGTTTCCGTGAGCTGTATCAGCTGTTCGTGTTGTTTCAGTGTAGACGTCAGTGATTTAGACCAGGTGTCGTATCCCGACTGGAGAGGGTCTACAATAGGTAGAGTGGTGCGGAAAGTTGTCCAGTCTGGGATACGAGCTTGTGTAAGTGGGCGTTTTAAGGGACGCATGTACACAGTTGTGTTTAATACACAATGATCACTACCGAGAGTGTCCTGTGTGTTCAGCCAGTCGGCATGGCGTATGTTGCGTGTAATTGTGAGGTCCGGGCAAGTATCTCGTTGAACAGAGTTGCCTACACGTGTTGGGCTGGCGGGATCAGTGTGGAGGGTGAGTCCAAGTGTAGAAAGAAGTTCCGCAAGCTTCCTTCCACGCGTGTCCTCTCGTGGGTAACCCCATAACCTGCTTGGGGCATTGAAGTCGCCGACGATCAGGAGGGGGTCCCGTCCTGCCACCTGCATAGCTTGTGTGAAAGTTTCGCTGAACGTGACGTTCTTAAGCTTTGGGGGACAGTAAATGTTTAAAATATGAACAGGTGGGTCAGATCGCCTTATAGGCAGCACCGACACCATTGTGTATGGGAAAGGCGGTGTTGTGGGGAGTGTGACTTCCTGGGCGGTATATTGCTTGTGAACAAGTATACATGTCTCCGGGTTGTGTTGAAATGTAGTGTAATTTGTGAGTTTGACGTCCGAGCCGGGTTCCTGAAGGGCAACCACGGCAACAAGGAACTCAAAGGTCTCAAGATAGAGGCGGAAATGAGCCCGCTTCTTGTGGTTCTTGAGACCTCTGCAGTTCCACTGTGTTAGTAACAACGGCTGAGTTGCTCTGGCTCGCGACCTAGGGTTGGAGGCCATGTTCGGAGATAGAGGGTGGGGTTGTGTTGTTAAGATTACTCAGTTCACCAGCACCCTGTGCTGACGTACTGGAGTCTTCAGAAAAGTCCGACTCATCTGGAGTCACTCTGTTAAATTTTGAGGGGCGATTAACGTCCCTAATTGGCCCTACGCGCTTGAGGACGCGTGGATTGTCTTGTATCCACTTTTGGATAATGTGAGTTACTGTTTGTGTCACCTGTGCGATGACAGTCTCCATATGACGCGCGATGGTGTCGTGGATAATTTTAGGGAGGTCGGCCAATTGTGTTTCTATTGCATTCACCTGGGTCTCCAGGGCCGCGACGCGACTCTCTACAGTAGTAGGAATCTCCCTGTCTGTTATATTTTCCTCTTCGTCGCTCAACGATGGCTTAGTAGTGAGATTGGTTTTGAGCGAGTCAAGTTCGCTGGCTAGTTTTTCATTCTGAGATCGCAAAAGGGCGAGCTCATGCCTGAGTTTTTGTGTTTCGGTAGTGCTTGTGGCAGAAGAAGGTGGAGAGGAGAGAGAGGAGGGAGAGGAGGCGACCTCCACCCAACTGCCCACCTTGGGTTGGTTGCGTCCAGCGTTGCCAGATGGAGCGCCGAGAGCTGGAGATTCCGCCGCGCCAGGTGGTAGCGTTGCCGTTGCTGCTTTGCCAGGAATTGGCACTTTGCCAGTTGACCGGTGCTTTGGTTTTGTTGGGGTCCCCGATGTCCTGGACCCTGGTTGCTGAAGCCTGATGAATGTTTCAGTGTATTCGCGGGAGCTGGTGAGGTGCGGACCCCCGCAAACTATGCACGTTGGGTTGCATTCGTGGGGGGCCATCCCCTCAGGACCAGCGCCCACGTTTTGGCCACAAAGGCTGCATCTTTCGGTGACCGGGTTGGGACAGATATCCGCCCGGTGCCCCAGTGCACCACAGCGGTAGCACGCTGGCACTGTCTTCTTGTACTCCCTGACGGGAGTCAGTTCTGCGTTATAGTGGACGAAACGCGGAACCTTCCTTCCCGCGAAAGTCAACACAGCTACGTTGGAGTTCCCCAGCTTGCGCGCATAGACTAGTTCACCGCCACGCCACTGCACACTATGTTTCAGAGACGCACTGGTTTCGAGGTTGTGCACAGAAATCACGCCGCGACACACATCACCGGTGAGCTTGAGGTGACCGCGAAGCGGCAGCGGTCCTTTGCTGGTGTTGATTTGAAAGTCCGACAGCAGTTTCTGAACCACCTCGTTATTATGCGTGCCACAGATGATGATGTTTTGCTCCCAATTGGGAGAAATGCTGATGTCATTCATGTGCTGCCTTCCGATGAGTTGGGAAATGGCAGCGCCGAGCTCACCTTGTTGAAACGCTGCCTTGAGGGCTACTGTGATGCGTGGCTTGAGCACGATCACGTAGTCGCCAGGATTCATCCTGACCGTTGGTTTCGGCGTCCACTTGGAGACTGGTGAAGTCTTTTGTGGAGCTTTAGGAGATGGAGCGCGAGCGTCTCCAGTGGCTGAATTGTTGAGAGGAGTTTTCAGTGCAGACGCTCCTTCCGCGTTTCTTCGGCGGCGACGCCGACCCTCGACGAGTTGAAAAATGTCGGCTTGCTCCGCCGAAATGGTGGATGGGCCGTCGTCTGATGGATTTGTCGGGATATACGACCACGACAGAGTCGTAGGGTCGTAGCCACGTTGTTCAGGCAGCGCCATGTTGAGGAGTTGACCGAGCGGCGTCTCCGCATCCAGCAGCGGCGGAGCCGCCGCCGTGAGGCTTAGCTCGTTCGCTACGTTGTGATGCAAAGTTGCTCGAAGTGGCCGAAAATTGGGCGTACCTGGGTGAGATCGGTGTCCCCAGAATCTTGCTGACTTGGCAGATGCAGTCACACAAGTTTTAGAGCAGCCACATTGAAGAGAGCACGGTTCCAGCCGAAAATCGACGGAGCCGATGAGCGTCGCGTCCGATCACTTCGCGAAGCCCTTATCACGCTGCGCTGACCATTCAACGCTTGCCCGAAAAGGTGAGTGATTCCAATTAACGCTTTGCTAAGACGTGACGGTGGTGGCACCTACCCGTCGCCTTGCGTTCTACACCTTATCACCTCCGAGACGGGCGCGCAAGGCGCGCGTGCCCTGTTTTTCAAGATAACTGGCAGATAGCGCTCATGTCTCACGTGTGACGTGACTTGGTGCGCTCGTTCGCCTTCGCTGCCCGCTCGAGGCACTCTAACGCAGCGCCTCCAGAATACATTTCACCGATTTTCTTGTGCAGAACATGAAATAAACGTTTTGTCCAATCTCTCCAGACGCAAGACTATTGTCTTTCGACGATGTTTGCAGATTAACATGCAGATACGGGGCCATTTTTTTATAGAGGTGATCGGCTGCCATGGTCTGGCTGGGTTAGATTGTGATGTGACGTTCCCACCTGTTCTTTTTCTTTTTTCTCTTCTTCCATGCGCGCAAAGGTGAGATGACATGACTAAAGCCCCTCCATGCGTTTTACGCCTGCGCTAGTAGACGCGATGGGGAGGCATGACTTGACCTTGGTGTTTAGCAGGCCCGTATTACCCATGCAAGCCGAATCTCTGTCAAAAAGGCATGAATACGCCTGGAGGCAAGTGCAGGTAGGCATGTTCCATAAGCAAACGTTTGCGATACTCGCGCATTAGGGGAGTTTTAGTGCTGGGTACCCAAGCGGCTTGCGTACGCAGGACGTTGGGGCGGCGGTATTGCGCATGCGCGAAGCCCCAAACAGATGCGTCACAAGATCGCTAGGGCGATGCGTCTGTGCGCCCATAAACAACGCTGCCACCACTGGCCTCCTAGCGGAGATAAGCTGCCCCGGCGCACATGCTGGCGCATCATGTTACCTTCACGGCGAGCAAAGCCGAGGCTGGCCAGAGCCACCACTTTGACATCTAAGTTTTAAGCGCAAATATTATAGTGGCTAGCCACTATACAAATAGCATGACACAGAGGCGCGAAATCTCGGACAGCATGGATCGGCTGCCTTGTAAGGTCCACCTTCGCAAGAACTCACAGTATCCGCACGGCGGATACTCTAGCCGTCAGGTTAAAATAAGCCAAAGTGCGAGCACTCATAGCGATTACACGTTTTCAGCCAGATTACCAAAGCTAGAATGGCCTGTAACATAGAAACTAAATATATGCCAGCCCCGACCAGCTGAATAGGTGGCGCCATCTAGCGCGGCTATACTGAAACAGACAACCACAACATTGTTATTGCAGAAACATTGTGCATTGTACATCTGATGCAAAAACTGCGCAGCGACAATATTACAAATGAGTAATGTTTTTATTTGTTTTCATCCCAAAACATTACGCGTAGGCTAACAAGTTCATGACTGTGGTTGCACGAAGTGTCACAAGATGTCGACACTGTCGTTATAGTAACCTTGTATTTTTCACTTTTGTGCGTATACCAGCATACTGTACACGATAAAGAAAGTGTCCTGATCACTATGTATGTTTAATTTTACATTTTCAATCATAAAAATAATAGAAGAATACTTACGCTACAAGACGCTATGGCACTGCGAGCACGTGCGACCTTCGTGCGGCTTGCGTTTGCGTGCGTGCCACCGTGGCGCCAACTAAAAGGCATTCCGGTTGGGTATGGGTTGGGTACGCAACGCCGCGCGCTCCCAAGCCCGCATCGCCCCAAGAGAATGCGTACCCAGCACTAAAACTCCCTATTGACTCGAGAGTAGCACATGCACGCAATACATTCACACATGCAAGATAATCCCCGTCCCACTATTACCCCCCCCCCCCCCCCTAATTGTTTGCGGAGTGCCATGCAGCGTACAGCACGCGACAAGCGCCTAAAAGTCTGTCCCAGATATGTTACTTGGCCATCTGAACACTTTCTCGAACGAAAACAGATGTATTATTTATGTGTCCTTGTTTATTAAATTAAAAGAACAGGGCCACTGGGGGAAGAAAGTGCGATCTCCGTCATCATCATCTATGATTATCTGAAAGCCCAATTTAGGGAAACTTCCACTTTGGCTAATCAAATTCTATTGCCATCTTGGACTGGTCATTTCGGAGTGCTCTCGTGAGAGAGCGAGAGAGAGAGGCTGAGGAAAAGAAAAGATGCAAGTTCTCTCTGTCTCTCAGGAGAGCGCTTCGAAACGACCAAAGGTGGCATATGAGGCAGTATTATCTAAAGCGTGAGAGCGCCGACTTTCAGAAAGGAAGCGCAGCAGCCCGCATCACAATTATTCCAGCAGGAGTTAGGAAAAAAAGACCCGAACATAGCCTTTTTTTTTTAAAGATTGCCCTGAATCGTCATCTGGCCTCTATTTTTATTTTTTTAACTTGGCGCACGCCTCAGAGGGCGTGGCTGTCAGTTGGGAGTGTAGTTTTTCAAGCATTAGCATGGATTCAAAGGAACGTCAAAACTCGCGGGTCAGAGTGACTGGCGTTGCTACTTGGTGATTGCGCAAGAAACATCATAGGAGGGACTGCAGGGAGCGCCGCGCTGCATGTTTGGGGCTTTTAGGGTGCCTCAATCTGTGGCCTCGATGTGTGTAGATGTTTTTAGGGTGCAAAGGCATAACCTTTTACATTTGCAACTGTTTCATGAACGCAGAACGCAATCCGCTTCATAAGCCTATAAAAACAATTAAAAATGTGAACAATTTATCCTCAAAAAAAAAGAAGAAAAAAGTGTTGTGTATCGACCTTTTACGGCGCTACAGCATTTTTAAGACACTCAAATCGTTGATATACAACTTATTGACTCGAATAGAAACATAGTCAAAACTTGCAAAACGTCTGTGCTTTGGATTGGTGGCGCTACCTGGCGGCTACTAAAAGAACCTCAATGGCGCACTAGTCGGATCGCGTTGATGTTCTTTGTAGTTTTTCGTGCGTTCAGAAACCAAAAACAAAGCCTTTAAGATTTGTGACAAGCAAAAAGTCAAAGAATCACAAAAATTATTAATAACTTGTTTAAATTTTAAAAACAAAACGTTATTGTTTTATAACTAGAAAAACAAACTATTTTGAACTGTTTGTGAAAGCTACATACACCTTTTTACACAACCTCCGAGATTGCAATTGCATTTTCGGAGGACATGTGCCCAATGTCAATCTGCCTTTAGCGTGTGGCAGCTTGGGCTAGTTGGTATGGCATGACGATAGTTATAGCGCGAGAACAAAACGACTTTCGTGTCCTTCTTGTCTCTTTGTCGTGGTTTTATTCTCGCGCTATAACTATCGTCCTGCTTTTAGCGGTTTCGTTTCTTGTAGTTTCGTTATAGGCGAAGCCAGTTGAGCTGAGCTAGCCGCACAGCAATCCAAGACGATCTGCCAGAATCAAATGATAACAAGCAGTGCAAAAGCTGTGAGATGCGTTGAAAATAAGCAAAAAAAAACGTAACGAGAGTTGGCCGTGTGTTTCGCCCGATGGTGGACGCCGCGGGTGCGGCGCTGTTTCTTCGTGTCGTGGCTACCGTGAGTGTGCGCGTGTACGGTTCCGCCGTGGCCCGCCGACGCCCCGGAGACGCCGGCGACGGCTGAGCGGCTCTGAGGGCGGCCTGGGGCGCACTAGTGACGCACCATGCCGAGGCTGCTGTGCCCGCCGTACGCCACTGTGAGGTAGCTTCCCTGCAATGGCGACCCCACCATTACCGCAGCAGTCTTTCGCCTTGGAAGAACTACCAACGGTCGCCATCCGATCAAAACGCTCACAGGTGAGCCCCTGCCGAGGCACGCCCCACACACCTCGCCGGCACACTTCAGCCAGCATGTCAGGCCGCGCTGCTTTTGGCTCCGTGCCCGTACTCGTGCTAAGCCTTTTGGTGTGTTCCTGCGTTGGTTCCTGTAGGGAATGCTTTCCCCATGTGCCGAGGGATGGGCGCGTTTCGGCCGCGCGCCGTGAAAAAATCCCGAGGGTAGCAATCTTTTTTTACGCGACCGGCTCCTGCAGGACGTCGCGAGATGCGCTATAGCGTCGAGACCGCAATTTGCGGTAATGCGTCTTGCGACGCCCGACGGAATAATGCACGCCCCGGCGTAAATCGATAGTGAGGCGGAATAATTAAGAGAACCGCGCACTCTGCTTACAGAGGATGTCCCTTTTGTCGTGAGTAGAAGTGTCATAAAACATCAAATAGCATCATCGACTGCCACACGCTCATCAAAAGGTGTTACATAATAATCGAAAGCGGTAGGGAGCAAGTTTCTGTCTTTCCGCATATGTACTGCAGTGCCTCCCGATACATTTCCTGACGTTACTGGACGTGTCGTAGCCTCGCGAAACATGGTACTTGAGTATGTGCTGTCGTGAAGCCATGATACGCTAGAATGATTCGCTAGAAGCGAGCGGTTCTGATGTCGCATCGACAGCGGCGGAATCGCGCCGCCGGCACATCGATGTATACCTGCGTGAGGTCGACGAACTATGGAGGAATTTTTTTTTTCCTCTTCATATTAGCTCTCGCGTGCCTGCCTGCATATGTGAGGAAAGCCGTTCACGCGGGCCTTTGGCTTATGTGTATGACAGTATAAAGGATTGCTTATTTCTCTAGGAGGGCGCGTTGGCGGACGCCGGGCATATTTCGTTTCGCCACGATTCATCGGATCGCGCATCCCTGCATCTTGTTTAACACGTCAAAACATCGAGAATTTGTCTCACAAGGAGCTTTTGGACGGGGTTTCTCCTCGTATAGAAACTCGTGTCACCGGAGTCGCCCGCTCATTCCCGCAGTAACGTGTGAGTATAGTCGTCACGCCCGTCTGCTCGTGAGCAGCCAATGCTTGCTTGGCTCAGAGTGTTTTACGTCCACGCCTAGGGGTTACATGTATGGTTTAAAGATTTTCACGAGCTGAATAGGTCTCTATGTTTAGTTCCTGATGTTCCTAAAAAAAAAAAAAACTGGGGGAAAGGGGAGGGAGGTTGATGAGCGCTGGCAAGAATGGCTATCGGCAGCCTGGATCTCTAAGGGGGTGGAGGGGTGGGGCGAATGTACCGCGTTAAACTGGAATTTTTGTGAGTGGCATGGGGGCATCTTTCATTGATAAGCGACATACACGCTTGTCTGCAACTGATTGTTGCTGTCATAAGAGGGTACTTCCTACTAACTGTTTTTTTAGTGCCCGAAAGTATCTGACAGCGCTGGGTGTGATCGATGCGTGACTTGCGGGATATTTTTACCTCGTTTATTTTTTGATTATGCATTTAATATCTTTTCGTCAATTAGGCGTCTTATCTGTGGACGACTCGCGCATTTCCCGAAAGTAGAGAACAAAAAAATATATTATCGTTCTATGCGGTAATTTATATGGAAAAGAGTTCGTTTGTGGGATACACATGTAGGCGTGGCTCTGGTATATCGTATAATTCATAATGCTTCGCATAAACGCTCGCTCTAACGATACTCACGGGTTGGCGAGATCAGCAGTTACGTGGATTGCGCTGTCTCTGCTTACAAATCACATGCGTGATGAGTGCGGCTTTGAACGATTTCGCAGCGTCAAACAATGATCACTATTACGACTGAAATGGAAGAGCTTTGGTCAACGAAAGAATAATCTTGTCTTGTCTCCTAGGAGATCTTGGCTCATACCCACATGGGGGATTGGCCGCACTGTACCTCATAATAGATCATTTTTTACAACGCTTGCTAAAAATAAAGAGAAATTAGATAGGAACAATAATAATGTTCCTTTGAAAAAAAACGTGAAAAAATTGCAGAAGAATGCGATAAACCAGAATATATAAAACAAATTAACAAGAATGAGGAAGGGGGAGAAAAAATTGGATATATCTGGCAGTACCACTAGCAGCGTATCCTTCCGGTTGCCTGAATGAATTTATGTAGCGCTGACAGAATAGCACTGTGGCCCACACCCAACTGACTGGCTCCAAACGATAATAGGGTGGATGTATTGACTGGCAATCCGAGCATACCAATCGGTCTTTCAAGAATTATTCGGCGCAGTGAGGCAAAGCGGCGGCATGTGAGAAGAAAATGATCTATTGTTTCCGGTTCATTGAAAACTACACATAGATTAGTTAATGAAAATCCTGATTTGTTGAGATAAAAATTTAACAGAGGAACTCTACAGCGAAAGCTTGTGAGGGTCACCTCAATTGACGGGAAAGGCATTTTGCGGTGTTCCATGTGAATTGCAAGTGCCGAAATTCTTCAGATTGTAGAAGCGACGTTTCGTTCATTTTTAAGATTGACAGGCGTTTGAATCGTTCGGCAGTAATAAAAGGAAACTGTGGAGCTACTAGCACCACCTGGAAATTTAAAGATGCCGAAGCGAGCGAATCAGCAATTTCATTTAGTTCAATTCCAGCATGCCCGGGTACCCAAATAAACCGAACTTCTGATAGGCTATGCGGTACGAGAGACCAAAATATCCTGAGAAGAGGAGACTTCTTTGCGGACGTTAGATGTGTACATACAGACAAAGCATCTGAAATAATAATAGCTTTTGATTGCTGATAATTTAGTTTTCGAAAAGCCAATGTAATAGCCAGGAATTCTGCGAGATAAATTGGTGTGAAGTCAGGTAATCGGAGCGCAAAAGACCAATTAATCTGATGAGAAAAAAATACCTACTCCAGCCTTCTGAAGATTTTGCGTTGCGTCCGTCGAAATTACTACGTATTTAGGAAAATGACTGAGATGGTCTTGAAGGAGGCCCTCCAGAACATGCTTTGGAAGTAACTTCGCATTTTTCGGAAAAATATCATCGAAAATTAAGTCAACTGGCACCGAGCATTGGGTTCGGCGAGTTAAATGCCGGAGGGAAACGCGAAGATTTGATAACAGAGACTCGACGAAAATGACTTGGGGTCTTTGATAACGAAACCACGGGCGCTGAAAGAAAGAAACTGGATGTTTGATGAAAACTGTCTGTGAACAGAAGAGGAGCGCATCGTAAGGTTTTAAAAATGCGTGCACAGTAAGCTGTCGAAATCTAGCATCAAGTGGAATGATTCTAGCTTCCAAATAAAGCACGCTATTCGCGACACACCTAGGTAGCCCGAGACACAGCCGCAGAGCTTGCCTTTCTAGCAATATAAGAGGTCTTAATTTGTACTCAGCACTTCCAGAAAATAGAACGCAGCCAAACTTCAGAATTGGGCGTACGTAAAGTTTGTATATCATAAGTAACGTATCCCTGCGCATCCCTGAATTCTTATTGCAAAACCGGCGGAGCAATCCTACGGCGCTTTCTGCTTTACGGGTGTTTGATTCTATTTGTTGTTACACGAGCACGATCGTTTTCATCGTCTTCGTCGTCTATGATCCTCTTTCGTTGCACGACATCGGCAACGAAAGAGCATCATAGACGACGAAGACGATGAAAGCGACCGTGCTCGTGTTGTTGTTGCTGCTGCTCTTTCATCTTTCTATATAGTTTTTCAGCCCAAAATTACGTTGTTTGAAAAACCATAAGCCTTTTAGTTAAGATCCTGCCGCCCGGTTCTTGGCCGATCCCCCTCTGTGGGTGTGCGCCAGAGTATCAAGGATCATCATCATCATCACCATCATCACCATCATCATCATCATCATCATCATCATCATCATCATCATCCATCTTGGCTGCAGCTCTCTCTGACTCTCCCTGTATATTTTGTAAATATATTTATTTCATTCATTCTCTCACCCCCGTGACAATAATATATAAGTAACCATCATCTCTGTCACACCATTATGCATTGAGAGTGTACAAAATGAATGAATGAATGACAATTCACTGTTTTTTTTTAGACCTGATTCGAAATAAATTCTGGAGGCTTTAAATCGCGCATCCACGCCATAACTTAGCAGTGGGCGCCATAACTCAGTGGCTGGCTTTTTTTTTTTTCAGCACATGTGATTATTTAACGTGACCCTAGATTTGAATACATACGTGCTGTTGCGTTCGTGATCCATGTTTCGAGGTTGGAGTGAAGTGCTACATTATTATGCAGTGATCTACTACAGTATTTGCGTACCTGGCTTATATGTTAGACGCACGCATCCTTGCGTTGACACCGTTAGCGACAACAGTTTCGCCGTCACGCTGTAGGTGGTGTATATACAGACACTGTATATGCCTGTGTGTGGTCTGTAGTTATGGCAGTCTCGGTAACGCGAAATTTAGCGAGGTTGGCATCAGTCGGCTAAATGGATATCAGTGGGCTAAATGCATCAGTATGCCCTCCGACTTGCTGTTAACCCCATGCACATGCATTCCACACTGTGCGCTTACAAAGTGCCCACTTTTCGAAAAGGAAAAAAAAAGTGTGAATAAAACAGTCGCGAATACAGGCATGTAGTAGTAAAGCTGGAAAGTACGTACAGTATGTAAAATTTACGAAAGGGCGTACTTATAATAAGCATATAAGAGATGTGTAACTGAAATGATGCGCATTAATTAGTAAATTTTGATTCTTATTTAACAATAAATTGTGCAAGATATGGATACACAGAAGGTAGTCCCATAGTATAAACCGAATTGGGACATCTCGCGCATTAATTAATTATATAAATAAATGGTATGTTCACAACAGCAGTGGCAAATTAAGTACGATTACAAAACTACATATATTTAGATATTTCGTGCATGCTATCCCAGTGCACGTTAAAGAACACCAGATTGTCGAAATTTCAGAAGCCCTCCTCTAAGGTGTCTCTCATAATCGTATCTCGGTTTTGAGACGAAACGCAGGTTATTATTACTATTAATAGTGTTTAGAAAAGCTCCGAAGCGTGATATTGTCGAGCTTTTCTGAGCATCCCGAAACAGTCATCCAGTGGATTTTTCCATTGTTTTCCTACTGCGTCAGTGGGAAATCGCACACCAAAGCAGTATCCCCCCCCCCCCCCCCCCTTCATCCCCAATGCAAAGGCATCGTCAAGACGTGTATAGGTCTTCCCGTCCCGTATGGAGTACTCGCTGGGTCTTCCATTAAGTCATTCGGCGTTTATCTGCGGAGATGAGCTGAGCAGTCTTGCGCCAAAGGGAAACGCACAACCACTGTATACCGCAGACGGCGCTCTGCTGATACGATCGCGGGCGGAGTCTCTCGCCCTGCGATTGCGTCTCGTTTCTGATGCGGGCAAACAACAAAGCGGGCGAGCTCGCTTTGCTGAGGAGGCAATGAGTGGCTACGGCATTCCCAGCGCGGCGATCGAGATCCCCGAGTGCGGAGGAGAAGAAAGCGCGTCGCGTTCTGCCCCAAAGGCCGCACTCGGAGGATCTACGATTGTCCGGGCTGCGAAAACGATGCGACGGCTATCGAAGCGCCGGCTGGACTCTGTTGTCGCTTCTGGTGTGATCAGCACGGAACGGTACGTCGAGTCTTATTTTCCTGTTCTTGCCTTTTTGCTCAAATAGGAGAAAGAGGGAGAGGGCCAATTTTCCTGTGAATTGGCAATGCCGAGTCGTCGCCTGGAAATTGAGTATGTATCCCTCACCCACCATAGTAACGTAGTGATTATAAGGCTTAACCAGGCCTGACACGAAGGTCGCCGTTTCGAATCATGTTTCGATGGAGGTGAAATGCTTCGATTTAGAGGGTCGCGTTAAAGCACACCGGGTTGTCGAAATTTGTGGAGCCCTTCACTACGCAGTCTCTCGTAATAATGTCGTGGTTTTGGGACGTAAATGTTCCCAACAATTATTCAGCAGAGCGATGAATAGGGCTAATTTGTGGTTGCTCATGAGTCATGGCTTCAAGAAAGAAACCATGAACAATCGGTACCATCTTTTACGCTTTAGCTGTTGGTGACGAATGCCATACGATGCACTGGCTACTGTATGCCAGCTGCTTTCTGCCTACCTACCCTTCGAAGTCCGCAATGTCGTCTGCGGTGCTTACGTTTACATTACATGCGGTGCTCACGCCACAGCGCCTTTTCGAAACTCTCATAGATGGCGACTCCACATCCTCAGATACTCTATAGGTAAATATCGTAAGAAACTGTATGCATGCGGTGTTCCAGTTGAGAAAAATACTTCTACTCTCCGAGGACTACCGAAATACCACCGATTGTTACAATGCTGCCTTGTGAGAATTCTAAGCGCAGCTGTTTACGTGTTTGGCGATAATTTGTGGCGCGATTTCCTTCCTCGCTAACCGGGATACCGCGTGGAAGGTAGGCGGTTAGGCGCGTTCCACAACAGCCGCAGATTACAGGCCTCCGCCAGGCAGTGCTTCATTTCCGTAGTATCGGTGGACGCCCTCGCCTGATGACGTCATCGGCGACGGCGCGCACCACGGTGGCGCCATGGGTGGCCGCTGTGGAAACCGTCGTCTCGCCACTGGCGCTAAAGAAAAGAATTATTGATGTTCTACTCTGAATTCTGGCGATATGTCTCCTTTTTGTTATGATGGGCAGTACGCACGCGCATCCTGGCCGTACAGTATACTCATGATAATGTGCGAAATTTCTCTGACTTTTTGTTTTCGCACCGGGCCGGCTGTATATTGATGGAGGGGAAATGATGAGGCCCGTATACCTATAGGTGGGTGGTAAGGAACCCCAGGTGGGTTAATTTCTGGAGCCCTCCACTATACGCCGTCTCCTGTAATCTACCGTGGTTTTGGACGTAAAATCCCAACAATCATTGTATTGTTTTTAGCACGTGAAGGCTCACTTGTCTCGGTCTTTGACACGCCAAGCTTTGCGCGGTTTTTTCCCTCCACTTCCTAAAAACAGCTCATTATATATAACGATATATTATTAGCGCAGCGGTCACAGCTCCGCAGAAGGGCTTGTTCCTGGGCTAGTTGGTGCCGGATCAAATTCACAATGACTATGCTCGCCCATTTTTGTCCCCGAATGATGAGTAGCCATTTGAAAGGCTTGTCAAGTTAAACACGCCAAACCGTATGTGCGTTGCGCCACCGCGGTGGTGTGCTGCGTAGGGCAAACTGGTCGATGCGTCAATGACAGAATGAGCGAACGCGCGAATACTTCGAACAAGGTAGTGAAGGCGCTTCTAACTGCGCATTTCAAAGCCTGCGCATGGCCTACAAGGTTTCGTGATGCCAAGATAATGGGTAGGAGTAAAGACACAATGGCACGTGAACATTCAGGAGCGTTATTTTGAACAAATAGGGTAGTGATTGCGTTGGTCAGACGCCTGTTGTCTTGTTTGCCTCGGAATATACGTTTTTTTTTTCAATCTTATACTGTTGGATGGTAATTAATCTTCGCCTAGCCCCCCCCCCCCCCACCTGTAACCTGCCGGATGTATTTCTGGCGCCTGCGTGGTTGAAGGATATATTATGTGTGTCTTCAAATTGTTATCCATTCAACTTGTTAGTAGCGCTCGCGGTGCGTCGTTCTTTGTGTCCGTAGTGTCGTTTTTCTTTTTTTTTTGCGCTACATTATGAATGTGATCGCAGCGCTCTTTAACGAGCTAGAGTGAACGTAAACTTTCTGCGCCAAGCACATCAATCTACATAGTCGCGTTTGCTTTGGTTATCAAGCCTGTGGCGCACGCGATGGCGCACGACAAAGAACGAAATTATTAATTACCTGTAATACATTATTCACAGTGTACTGCAGGTTTGCGTCGCTGATTGTGTGCACGGCTATAGTTTCGTTTTCAGGAACTACGCTGATTTTTCACGTCGGTGTGCTTACGTTTACCTGGTTTCGGATTTTCAAGAAGGTAGGCGCGTCTTATCGGAACTCGACATCATAACGCCTATCTCGAATTTGCTCTTCTTATTTTCGTTGACTGACGTATTAACGCTGTCGTTCCTTTTCCAGAATGTAATTTAGAATTCGTCTGTTGAGGGAATGGTCTCATCTCTCCATTTTCTCTCTCAACCAGCGTATTCGAGAACGTCCCTTCACTTGATGCTTCTCGTTGACTCGAAAATGTCGATGACAGGCCATCGGCAAAAAAAAAAGGGGGGGGGGGACCTTTAAGCTTCGCTTTTGAGAGTTGAATGCGATAGCGAAATCCGGCCCCTAGTGCGCCCTTCAACCGCAATATGTTTTGTTACATACACGCACGCACACAGTAGATTGTACCAGCTTAGATTGTCTCCAAGATTGTACCAGATAGATTGTCTCCAAGATACGCGCCGCGTGCTCGCCATCTCGGAGGCCATAAAGAGTCTCACAATGCCTCACAGATGGCAGCACATTATCTAGCGTTTGCTGTTTGCTTGATCAAAGCCTCTGGAAAGGCATGATATGTTTTCCACTAGACGACGGACATAGTTGTCTATATTTAGAGCTGTTTGAAGTTCCTGTGTGTTTTTAGCGGTGATGGCTGCACTATCCCGGTCTTTTGCGACGTAGTTTCAGGCCTCTCAAACGTGCCTACAAATCGCCGAATGGGGTTGTTTTTGTCGTGACACCTGTCGAACAAAATGCATTAAAGGGGCCCCGAAACACTTTTTCAAGCAACCATGGAATGAATTCACTAGAAGAGCTTATTGCCTCACGAATTCAACGCCGTAAAAATTTAAGAATCCGTTTAGTGTGAGTGGAGTTTAGGTTTGTCGCATGGCATCTCTCATAATGGGATGGTGGTTTTGGGACGTCTAACCCCACATATCAATCAAGGTTTGTCGCATGCGGCAATTACCTTCTCCATTCTCTCGTCCCGACGAAAGCGCTCGGAGCTAAGCAGGGAGGGGTGGCAGGGGCAAGGAAACTACGTCACCCGCGCCTCGTGACCTTGAGCACTTTTTTTCTCTTTTTTTTCTTAGAATGCGCGACTTCTCAGTGTGATTGCGTGCGCACGCGTGGATAAGTAGCGGCCTCCCGCGGCGATCTCTGTAAACAGCTTTTTCGCTCACGGACGATTTTTCGCCCACAACCGATGGGGCCGACCCCGATGGCGGAATTTCTGCGACACGCGTGCTCTCTAACGCTATCGCGTTAAAAAGTGTACTGCATGTGAGCGATAGTCGGTGGCATTTCGTGACAAGCACAGTGATTTTCATTTATTGCATCTTTAAAAGCCCGAGGGCATTACATAAGGGGGGGGGGCAACTAATACGCTGTGAGGGTGTACAATTCAATGTGATCAACTTATCATAAACAATACAGTTATAAATACGCATATGGAGGTTTGGTCCAGAATGACAACAAAAACTAATCAGACAATGAACAAAAGAAACTTTTGACTGGGAAAATGAACACAAACAATATGACAAAAAAGTTGTACATACAGTACGCTGGTGAGATATATCTACAGCCATGGGTTATTTGGTGAAATCAAAGTGGGATTCCAATTTTGCGCAGAATGATTTGCGGTCAGGTGTGGCAACTATGGAGTCGGGGAGGCGAATCCAAAGTGTAATTGCTTGGGGGGAAAAGGAGTCGTTCATTGCAGATGTACGGCCGTTGATTGGTACAATGGGGATAGAATGGTTAATGCGAGAAGTTCTGTTAGGAGGCTGTAAATGTTCGTGTATTGAGTTCGCGCGGAAAAAGAAACTGTGCAGGAGGTATAGGCGTGAGATCAGGCGGCGTGACGCGAGAGATGGTATTTGGATTGATTGTTTTAAGGCGGTGACGCTAATTTCTCTGGAGAACTGTGAGGTTATAAAGAGGGCAGCGTGGTTTTGGACCGATTCTAGTTTGTTAGTGAGATATGCCTGGGATGGATTCCAAATGGACGGTGCGTATTCGAGCTTTGGGCGTACGTATGTTAAGTATGCTAGTTTTTTAACGTCAGGAGATGCTGATTTTAGATTACGGCGCAGATATCCAAGCGTGCGCAGAGCGTCTGAGCAGATGGACTGCACGTGCGGTGCAAATGAAGGAGTTGGGTACATGTGCACACCAAGATATCTGTACGATGAAGCCGAATCGAGAGGAAGCGAACTGATAAAGTAGGTATGATGAACAGTGGCGCGCTTACGGGAAAATGACATCGATTTGCATTTGGATAGGTGTAACGGCATTGATTAGTCTTGTCACCATAGTGCAACTGTCTTGTGGTCTTGTTGTAGTTTAATGCTGGTTTCAATGTTGTGAATGGGGGAGTATACGACACAGTCGTCCGCAAACAGTCGTAGTTTTGTTTGAATGTTTGTGGGTAGGTCGTTTATGAATATTAAAAATAGGAGTGATAAGCCCGCGCCCTGAGGTACGCCTGATGATACGCTAGTTAAAGAGGAGTTGTGATTATTAGCAGAGGTGAATTGTTTACGGTTCGAGAGGAAGTGTTCAACCCAGGATACAATATTCGGGGCAATGCCAAGTGAATGAATTTTGCTAAGTAATAGATTATGTGGTACGCGATCAAAAGCTTTACAAAAGTCAAGGAATATTGCATCGATCTGAAGGTTATCATCCATGCTTTTTAGTAGGTCGTGGGTAAACTCGGCGAATTGGGTCTCGCATGAGAAATGCTTTCGAAAACCGTGCTTGTGGTTATAGAAGAAATTTATTGATTCAAGGTGAGTCGCGATGTGAGATGTTATAATATGTTCCAGTAATTTAGGGGGAATGCTAGTCAGGGAAATCGGGCGGTAGTTTGCTGGATTAGTTCGTTCTCCGGTTTTGAAGATCGCGACTATTCGGCCTATCTTCCTTCCAATCGTCCGGAATTTCACTTGTTTCAATAGACTGCATGAAGATGAGGCATAGAATCTGACTAACTAACCACTGTGACGGTGTTAACTAAAAGTATGGGGGTTATTTGGTCACATCCTGGGGCTGGAAGATATCTTAAGACCAGTGATTAGTTTAGCGATTCCTTCGGGGTTAAATGCTATTTCGGGGGACGCAGCGCCGGGGGAACGGGTAGGTAGTCGTGCGGGCTGGGCAGTGTTATAAAGTTGAGCGGTGGCGCTGTGCTCGGCTCGGTCGAGTGAAGACTGGAATTCGAGTCGAGGCTTGTTTCATTAATTTCATATCTTGGGTTTTACGTCCAAAACCACGATATGATTATGAGAGACGCCGTAGAGGTATACGGAAATTTTGACCATCTGGTGTTCTATAAGGTGCGCTGACAACGCACAGAACACGGGCCATTAACATTTCGCCTCCGTCGAAATGTGACCGGCACGGCCGAAATTGAACCCGCGACGTTGGGGTCAGCGGCCCAACACCATGGCCACTGTTTCGGTGAGGCGGACGAGGCTTGTTTAAAAATGCGGGGGTTATATCCCCATTAAATGCGCGATTCGAGTGGCGTCCCGCGTCGGTGGCTTTTACACGAGTGATGCAAATATCGTCGTTACGGGAATGACATCACCACCGCGAGGTCATCGCAAGGTCACATATTGTGAAAAATTGTGACGTCATCATGCTGCCATTGTGACGTCACGTGATAACATCATCACGTGACATCTACGCTCAGTCAAATGAGGAGCCATAACAGAGGCCCACTGCCGAACCATGTAAGGTGCGGACAGGTTTTGGGTGGGTAGTGGGACGGCATCAGTGCATCGACTGAGAGGAAGACGTGGCTTTTGTCGTGTAGTCGTCTTAGACGAAAGTAATGAGGGACCTGGTAATTTTTTTTATCTCTGAAGCCACGTTTCTTCAGGTTAACGTCATCTGTATAACCATAGCAGTGTACAGTGCTCATGGATTTAAACAGGACTATTTAGAGCTAAGTTACCAACACTTTTGCGTTTCCATGACCCGTCATCAGTTTGTCATACCGGCGTAGTTTCGACTTCAGCACTTACATCTAGACTAGCATTACCTTTAGCGGCCCAAATCATTGCTTAATGTTATGGTTATTTAAAGCTATAGATATCCATGCGCAATAATTGCGCAAGCCAACCGTTACACTTAAAATTTTGATGTCCCGTTTGAATGCGTGAGTAGTGAGTACTGTACGTGATTCCTAGAGCTCAGTATATCCGTATTCGTAATTCTGATCAGTTGTGTGCACAGAAATTTTTCCCGGCGGGGGGGGGGGGGGGGGTTAGGGTAGGAGGGATACCTTTTTGATCTGAAGTGGGGGCCTGGCAAGTGAGTGAGTTTGAGTGTCATTTTGTGTACTGTATGTTATCACAAAAAAAGGGGGGGGGGCACGGTCTGGTATGCCACCCCGTGGCTGTGCCACTGATTTTAGTACACAGCGGTATTGCTGTGTAGAACGGCGCGGATACAAAGGTGGGCCAGACTGTTGCGCCAAGCGTCGACGTACGGCAGCCGTGTTTCTGCATTTCGCTCGGAAGTGGTGCGATCCGAAGCAGTGTTGCCACGCATGGTGAACTGTTCGTTGGTTACTTGTCGGTAAATAAAGAAAAGTAGCGAAGTAATCGTATTAGCGGAACTATGTCCGTTCGTTGGTGTTTCTCGCTTGTGTTTTCACATTAAGCTGCTCCATGATATATACCGCGCCTGCCCGCGCGGGGTCACGCTCTGCCTACTCCCCAATTTATTTTTAGATTCGTTGCATATTCCCTGACCTTTTATTTCGAGAGTTTCAACGCTGCGTGCCTGTATGTGTCATTTTCTGTTATTTTGGTTCTTGGGAGTCACGGCGCCACTTATTATAGGCTATAGTTGTACTGCTCATGTATTGCGTAGTACTCGGCTGCTGACCCGCAGGTCGCGGGATCAAATCCCGTCTGCATTTCCGATGGAGGCGGAAATGTTGTAGGCCCGTGTGCTCAGATTTGGGTGCACGTTAAAGAACCCCAGGTGGTCGAAATTTCCGGAGCACTCCACTACGGCGTCTCTCATATTCATATGCTGGTTTTGGGACGTTGAACCCCACATAATAATAATAATAATAATAATAATAATAATAATAATAATAATAATAATTGTTATTACTGTTGTTGTTCTTGTTGTTTTAACATACTGCTTATAGATGTAGGTTTTGGGCATCGCAAATTTCGCATATTTAGCATCGTGTACGCGGTCATGATCTCGCCTCGCTGCGTAATGTTTGCTCTCATTCATCCTAAAAAGACCCGCAAGTCGCGGGATCGAATCCTGGATGTGGCAGCCGCATTCTCGATGGAGGCGAAAATGCTCGAGGTCGAGGTACCTAAATTTAAGTGGTCGAAATTTATGAAAACCCTCCACTGAGATGTTTTCTGTAATCATATCGTAGTTTCGGGATGTTAAACCCGATCAATTATTACATCCATGCTAAAGCTTGATTACGAGCTCCTGATTCTAATTCCACACACACACACACACACACACACACACACACACACACACACACACACACACACACACGCACACACACGCACACACACACACACACACACACACACACACACACACACACACACACACACACACACACACACACACACACACACACACACACACACACACACACACACATATACATACACACATATATACATACACACATATATACATACACACACAAACACACACAAACACATACATACATATATACATACATACATATATACATACATACATACATATATACATACATACATATATACATACATATATATATATATATATATATATATATATATATATATATATATATATATATATATATATATATATATATATATATATATATATGGTGTCCCACATAACTTGAGCCAAGAATTTGAAAGAAATGAGAGGCACTTAGGAGGCGAATGGAACCAACCGCATACTACTCGTATTAGCCTGTAGGTACTCGTGCTATTTTTTTTTATTTCTCCCCATACTAATAAATTATTAATTCTCAATTACCTGATTTTTAAATTATGGGCTGGAAATGCAAAATATTAACGCTGAGATGTAGAGTAGAGCACTTTCAGAAACCACCGACTAAATTGTTTTCTGTAGGATACGTCTCGCGCTGTTATTTTTTTCGCGTTGTAAAGAAAGTCTATAGCAGCACTATAGCAGTGCGCTTGTGGTCCGTCACATGGCTTCTTTTCACGTTTCGCGGGCTTTCGTTTCGCGGGCGTATCGCACAGGAAACAATTTTGTTGGTGGTTTCTGAAAATGGTGTACATCCCAGTGTTCATATTTCGGGTTTTCAGCCCATAGTTTAAAAAATAGTTAATTATTTTTTAAGTTAGTTAGTATGGGGAGAAATAAAAAATAGTCTGTAGTACGCGTTTAGTTCAATTCGCCACTGAAGTGTCTTTCATTTTCAAAATCGTGGCTCAAGTTATGTGGGACACCCTGTATATATAGGTTTTAATACACTGTTCGTTATCATTCTGCTAACCTAGCTAACGTTGTTCTTAACAACCGCATGTAGTTAATTATGAAAGTGAAAGAACAAAACGAAAATTGACCACATCGTATCGGTGCTATGGCAGGCAGGTGTGGCAGTATAGGGCGTCGTCCCTCCCAAGCCGCCGCGTTTTTTTTCCTTTCACTGGCATAGCTCGGTGAAAGCAGGCGCGCCCATTCCGCGGAAGCAGACGTTTGCTGGCTCGTGCAGCTGCGCCTCTGCGCAGCCAGCAGCTGTTCTCGCGTCTCGCTCCGTTAGGAATTCACCTGTTTGTTTTATACGGCCGCCGCCCGAATGCGCCGTCGCTCACCCTCTCGTAAGCTCTTTGTTTTGCTAGTTACCTGCCACACTTAATGCGATCACGGGAGATGAGCGAGGCGCGTGCCACCGTTGATGAAACTGAAAGCCACATAACCACGCGTGTATCTCACCGTCCGGTACTGCGGTTTAGTTGCGGAGCATTTTAATAATATCTATGGTTTTACGCCCCGAGACCGCGGTATCATTACGAGGGACGCCGCAATGGAGGCATATTTCGCTAAAGCTTGCCTGTGATTCTTCATCCATTGAACTGTTCCTCAGGCTGGCAGGGCAGTTCAATCGACGCTCCTGCAGGCTTGACATTTCAATCGATGAAGAATCACTGGCAATATTTGGCGTGTTCGCGGCCGTTCTTAACGCAATCGCGTTATCCAAGGAACTTCCCAGTGACGGTTGCTTGAGGTTTTTCAGACTTGGCGCTGTGTGTTGGTGGACTGCACACTTGCTCGGGAGGATGCGCCGAGGTCTCAGAAGCGTCTTATTCCGTTCAATTCGGCGCACGCAAACCTTGTGAAACTCGGACTTGCCCTGCGGGTGTTCTCAGGAGTGTTTTGAAGAGGTCCTGCCCTCATCAAGTGCAAATTATCTTTGGTGCCTGCAGGTCGAGCGACTGAAATGCGCCGGCCACCCGAGTGGATCACTCGGTGACTTGGCAACAAATCTTCTGAGCGAGCTTTCGAGACGTGGCACCAAGGCGCGCCCAACACAGTAAAGACAGAAAATTTAGATCATCCCTTATATACGTACACGGTGTGAGCCATCCCCTCACCAAAATTGTTCGCGAAGAAGGCGTTAGGCTCGTTTTCTCGGCACCGTGTAAGCTCGGCCGCCTTTGCAAGAAAGTAAACGATCACAACTTTAAGGAGCATGCGTGCGTCAAGAAACGCAGTACGTGGAGGGCGTGAGCAATGTTGTGTATACAACATTCCGTTGTCCTGTGGACGCACGAGTCGCTGTTTAAACGACCACCTGAGAGCACGTAAGTAATCCTAAAGACTTCAACAAGCAGCACATTGGTAGCCCATTGTACCTCGTGCGGCTGCGTCCCGCTCTTTCGAAATTGCAAGATTCTCTCAAGATGGTCGTAGCAAGACAGAGCGTGAAATC
Organism: Rhipicephalus microplus; assembly: GCF_043290135.1. NCBI lineage: Eukaryota > Metazoa > Arthropoda > Arachnida > Ixodida > Ixodidae > Rhipicephalus > Rhipicephalus microplus. The sequence continues at coordinate 253,516,238 of NC_134700.1, read as the reverse complement.
AACGAAGCTTTTCATATCAAGATGAAAGGAAACATGGGCGTAAATGAGCCTTCACTCGCCCTCTTGGAAAAAGAGACTAGTTTCTGAGCGTTTAACGTGGACATTTTCCCAGGTGGTCGAAATTTCCAGAGGCCTCCACTATGGCGTCTCTGATAATCATATGGTGGTTTTGGGACGTTAAACCCCACAAATCAATCAATCGAATCAACTTGGACATTTTGAATCGGGCTAGTTTCGTCTTGACTTTTCACCTTTATGTGCACGCGATGGTTTATTTTTACTTTTTTGTTTCCGGGGTTTTCAGCTATTTCCCGGTGTAATAAATTTACACACAGTAGTTCGTCAGCGTTTGCGTTGTGTTGATCATTCTTTCTCCGTCCCGTTTTTGTGTGGTTCCCGCCAATTTTTATTTTCAATGAAGGTACTGATTGTCCCCGACCCCCCTTCCAAGGCTTTCTGCAACTGACGAGGCTTTGCACTGTCTCTAGGATCAGAAGCATTGCCTCTCCTGGCATCCTGGAGACACCCAGTCTGCCTATCCGGGATACCTGGAGAGGCACATCCTGGAGAGACGTTGCCTCTCCAGGATGCCTTGCTCTAAATGTCTCTCCAGGACGGGAGGGCGGCAGTGGAAGCTTTCTGCTCCTCATGCTTTTCACTGCCTTCGTCACCGGTTGACGTTTGACCAAGTGTACCATAACGTTTCCTATAAGTACACTACAGGCAACTCTGGCGCTAGTGTCTGCGGGAGCTAGCTAATGCACGGCCCTTCAGCCAGTGTGGGAATGATGGGTGGTACACGCATCTGTCTAATATTCGTTCTTTCGGGCTCCGTTTAGCTCCGTGCGACCCGAATCCGCTTTGCCGCTATAGGAATTTCAACAAATCTCAAGCAGTTACGCTTCAACACCTGGACCTTTAAACTCTCGCCAATACAAATCGGCTCACGAATTTCACGAATGTTTGTTTTTTATTCGAAACAAAACCAAAATACAAGCACCAACAAAGCCACGAGTGCGTACGAAGCCCGCAGGCACGAAGACTAGACAAATCCGGGTGAATTCGTGGCCTATACGGGAATTGTCATTGCGTACGAAGCGTCTCGGGAGGGCTTGACACGAATGAATCTCAAGTCGTAATCGTTCGAGATGAATTCTAATAATGTGACCAATAAAGAACTCCAAAATTGCGAAATGACAGCTTCTTAGTTAAGTTTGTCACAAGGCCTTTCACATAGGACCTTGAAAGATGTACCGATCCACAAATATGCGTCCCTGAGGGTAGCTTGTGTCGTTTTAAACGTTATTTAGAGCACTCAAGTGTGAACGAACGCCGTTGTGGAAAGCATTGAAAAACGCGTCGTGGGAATGTTACGTTGGGCGTGCCATTGTACCTAATTTGCTAGATCCGTTCACAGTAAGTTGGCTGAACAAACTGCTGAATAGACTCGGAAGTATTGCGTGACATCTGACTTAGAAAGTGACTAACTATTGCGTGAGGCAGCGGCACGGTAAAGCGAGCCCCCTTAGCTCCCCATACCCCGGCGACCCCCCACAGAGGAAAAAAAAAAAATAAATCACAGGAGGTTACACCATCTCCCGCTAAAGAGAACCGTGTGTGGATGCGAAACAGCGAGAAGATGGTGAACGGCGCCCACAAAAACTCGTCTACGTCGCTTTAAGCAAGTGCACCACCATCCTCTGCCATACTAATGCTGCCGGTGACCATGACTGTGGCACTGCTAAACAGCTGATCCCTCAACGTAAGGAGCCTTCATGTGCGCGCGTCTCCGCGCGAACACGAAGGCTCTCTACCTCAACGCACATGCCAGAGACGTCGACCGTGATCCCGTGCTAACCAAAGCAGACGCGCTCTGTCTCACGGAAACGTGGAACGCGTTTCATGGGGAGCGTAGGAGGAGGGGGCGTGGGAGAAGAGAGAGAGAGAGAGAGAGAGAGGAGTGCGCTGTGGAGGTACATGTAGACTCCCCACTGCTGAGGAAGTTGCCTTCGCCGGTGAGTAGGCAAATAGAGGGGGAATGTAGGAGAGGCGAGAGAGGAGGAGGAGACGCGCATGCGCGATAAGGGTGGTCACGCCGCACACCAGATTGAACTTCGTCATCTGCTGCGTCAGCTGCTTCGCATCTGAACATCGTCAGCTTCTTCGCATAAGCTGCTTCGCATCTGAAAGAAGAAATGATATATCGCCATTTCTTACGTTGGGGCCCTCCATGTGAAACCTGACTGCCAAGAGGGCAACGTGCGTCATTCCAAATTGTGAAGTTATAAAGCTTCAGGAAGAATAGAAGAACGAAGGGCTGTTGAGTAAGCCGTAATTATACTTATTGGCAGTGGCATTTAAACAACTATTTTAATAAGGTTTTCAGTAAGTTATGCTTTGCATACGAATTATATCAGTTTTATACGTAGCAGCAAAGTACTTAGAACTGTCATGTAACCACGAGCGACGTAGTATTATATGCGTTACTGTAGATGCTAGTTTGTGCAAGGTATACCGTCAGGAGGAAATTCTCAAGGAGTTTCTCAAGGTGCATGGCAGTGAGCTGGTATTCACACGGAATCGTAACCATGTTCACGCAGTGCATTTGGGTTTTAATGTGCTTTTTACTTTTAAAAAATGGTGAAATGACTCTTTTAGAATAACAGGCCCGTGATATTGCTTTCAGTGTCATAGAGAATATTAAACAGTGTAGTTAGTGAATAATTGTATTGTAGTCCAATAGCACAAACACTTAATAACACACTGATATAAATAATAACGTAAGTATTGAACGTACCCTAAGGTTTTCATGGGGCCCTGTAACGTACTATAAATCAATCACTCAATCAGTGAGTCAGTCAGTCAGTCAGTCGAGTTCCGCTTTGTCGCTTATTTTGCCTTACTGTCAGCCATGACTGGCCTAGAAAGTTGGAAGTTCTAGAGATGCGAAATTTCCGGAAATTTTGAGCAATTAGAATAAGAACACAGTTTCAAGTTTTTTTTTGAAATGTTGGAAAAAAATTAGAACAAATTTTCTTTAGCATATGCCGATAGTTTATTGCGAAATTACAAAAGAAACAACTTTCATAATGTAAATAACAAAAGTTAACTGCTTTCTCTCTTTTCACGGACGAATAGAACTTTATGTGATCGAAGGCAGGCCAGAAGCATCTCCGCGAACTCGTTCAGTTCCCTGCGAATAAGAGTGGCTTCTTGTAATTGTTACGGCTGTTAGAACAAAGATCTCATAAATGTATATTACGTCGTGACAACGACCATGGAAACATTGATCAAGATGGTGAAAAGATGAAGTTCTATACTTCTTATTCAGAGTCAGTATCGTTGGCTTCGTCTCTAGCTTTCTTCATGTTGAGATGTCGCATTGGAAAAAGCGAAGCTGCTGTTGCAGTGCTTACAGACAGTGGGTATCCGTTTCCCGCGAATGGTCTCCCCGGCCGACCCTGAAGTGCGTTAACACGTCGGGAATGTGTCCTACAATTGCAGAATTTGTTTGCACACGGCTTTGTATGCGGACTGCCCCCGCAATTCGCAGAAGTGTACGAGGGAAAGTCAAAACCGAATAATAACGGGCACCAAAACATCAGAAACCGCCCCCACCATGACCGAATTGGAACGATGAAGCTACGCTGACGCTAAAGCTGACTTTATGTGATGTTGATAGCGATTGGTCAGCCGTCGTTTTGGTGTTTTAGTATCGTGTGCGACGTTTTGGTTTCGCATTCAGCGTTTTAGTTTCACGTTCAACCCTAGGTGTTGCCTAAACTTTATTATGTTTTACCCCGCGGTAGTTTTTGGCCAATTTTTCCAACTGCACCCGAAAAAAAAAAAGAAAACGAGAAAATCAAGTTGTTTTTGTCGGAAGTTTCCCGTTTTTTTTCTTCCGCACTCCGCATTAGTTGTAATGGCGTTAGCTTTTTCTCTACCGATTTCTTTTTTTTTTTGAGAGGCAATCATGCATTTATATACCGAAAGGCGTGCTTTGAGCGTATTTCTAGACTTATTAGTTCACCATCCGTTCACGCAACGTAGAAGCCGGTAAAATGAATCGGAGTAGCCTCATTGCGTTGACGAGCCCAGTTCGCCTTTCGTAGGAGCGGCACAAACCGCGTGGAGGAGCTCAGCTTGCCTGTAAAATAGCTTGGTTCGGAATGCAGCCGATTTTCAGATGTGGCAGAATTTGGCGATGTTCCCAGAAGTGTCATCGAAGCTCACTTTCTGAACCGTGCTCTGTAAAAGTTGATTTTTGCAAGTGTTGAAGTGTCCTTCTCTCTCTCTCTCTCTCTCTCACACACACACACACACACACACACACACACACACACACACACACACACACACACACACACACACACACACACACACACACACACACACGCACACACACGCACGCACACGCACGCACACGCACGCACACACACACACACACACGCACGCACACGCACGCACACACACACACACACACACACGCACACACACGCACGCACACGCACGCACACGCACGCACACACACACACACACACACACCTGCTCTTTCTTGCTCTCACTATGATGTTACTTTTTTTCTTTTCCTCCGCATGGTCAACAGTCATCAGTCAACAAAAGACGCGAACGTATCCGGCATCCCGACGGAAACTTCTCAGACAGTTCGAACAGCTTCGCCAGGCAGGTGAGTATGCCGACGGCCACAATATTTTCCAGTCTTACGTGATTTCTTTCTTCTCAATAATGTTCGTCTTCGGGCACGTGCGGTTATGGTTGACGCATGTCATTAACACCAAAGACTGAACCCTGGTTGTTTCGTTCTCGCGAGCTTCGTTTATACCTTATTCCAATTTACGACTCGTTACTTTGTTTTTGCTGGCCTGGTTCACGTCGTGGTGTTACGCAAGCATCTACATTGTGCCATGGTTCCTTTTTTTTTTGTTAAGTTACTGTTCTATTCTATAACGTTCTTTGAGTTTTTCGCATCATTTAGCTTCGTTGCATCTCACTCTTTCTCGTTTTACCGCAGACTCCTCTGATGCACAATTATAGGGAGCGATAGGAATGTAATTGAAACGCAGATACATCTGTCTAGACGGCCGAACTGGTGTCAAGTGCTCAATTCTTTTCGACCCACTACTACCCCTTTCTCAGCGTCAAAAACGATGTCCACTGATATGTATTATCCAACCGATACATCTTATCCAATGCCTGATCATACTAACTTTTGTCGGTCTCTTGGACCATGTTCTGGAATTAGTTTGTGCGGAAGCTACTCAGATGGCTGGTATATCTTGATCGCAATGTTCACTATACTCTCTGTTCACAGTCTCCACGGTCTTGTACACCGTATTGCGATCCAATTCGAAAAAAAAATGCTATCGTGGCGCACATCTTTTAATTTACGCCAATTCTAGTGCGCCTTTATTATTTTTTTCTTTTTGACCAAGAGAGTTCTTCGCGGATTCTGTCGTCCACGGGAGCGATCGTGTCTGCCTGACCCGTCTCGAAAAAAATATGAAATTAACAGAGGTGTCCGCGGTACTTCGGATAAATAGCTACGTGAGTTTTTTGTGTTGCGAAACGCACTGCGCGCGTACTCTATTTACTGTCTTGTTGAGAATCTTCCGATACGATCGGCTCATCAAGGAGCCATTGTTTTCCAATTTTCTGACTCCTCTTTTTTATTCCTCTCTAACGTGTGTTCCCGGACGGACACGCGCGTGCGACTACGGACGATGCAGTCGCCAATCAAGCAAACACTTGTAGAAGGAATGAACCACTGAAAAGGACCGATGACCTAATTGATTGATTGATTGATTGATTGATTGATTGATTGATTGATATGTGGGGTTTAACGTCCCAAAACCACCATATGATTATGAGAGACGCTGTAGTGGAGGGCTCCGGAAATTTCGACCACCTGGGGTTCTCTAACGTGCACCCAAATCTGAGCACACGAGCCTACAACATTTCCGCCTCCATCGGAAATGCAGCCACCGCAGCCGGGATGCCGATGACCGACCTAGGAGAGAAGTGGCACACTCAGTGCAATCCATTCGTTGTGTGTGCCACATCTCCGCCTTGCCTCTCGTCCTTTTGTCTCGTTCATTATTTCTGTGTTATGTGCTAGTTGACCCGGACTTCGACATATACACAACAACAGCCCTCGTTGTTTTTGTTATCGCCAGCTACCTGTATATTCCCCCAATCTTCGCCTCGTCGGTGCTGTTTGCTTCTGCGGAACCGTCGTTCTGCGGCCGTCTTTCTACGAACTCCGCTTGGAGTCGGTGCTCCGCGGCCGTGCGTAGCACGCGGGCCATTGCAGTCGCTGGAGCGAAGCTCACGCTCTTGCTGCCTCGTCCTTCAGCAGTTATAACGACTATACTGGCCCGCGGAGCCGCCGCCGCACTGTCGTCGGCTGGTCGGCAGACTCCCGGCGGGCTGGCAGCTGTAAACAAGCGGCTCTGTCGCACCGAAAAGCGGCTACCGCCAGCCGTCAGGGCGGGGTAATTTTATTGGCATCCCACGACCGCCGGGCTGAGGGAATCGTTGCTCCGGCAACGCTTCGCAGACGACGGCAGACGGGGAAGTGCGCGGCTGTCGCCGCCACCGCACCGCCAACAACAACATTGGCATCATCGTCGTCCTCGTCTGCCGCTGTGTGGGCGCAGAGCGTCCCCGTTCATTCCATGCGGCGAAGTTGAAGGTCCGAAGAGGCACGTTCGATTTGCGCGCGCGTGTAGCAAACTCTTCTCGACGTACAACAGTGTACTCTAAGAGAAAGAGCTTGTGAAAAAAGGGCGTGTTTTGTTGTCGCACAACAGTAATCGTCATCTATTTTGTGTTCATTTCCTAGAATTATCGCCGCGAGCCCGGCACTTTCAGGTCGCGAACGGCCTGCGCTCTATCGGTGTGACTCATTACTGTTGTTAGGAGAGCGGCCAGCACGAGTTTTCACGAAAGCAAGCGTGAGAAAGCCAGATCACGATTGTTGTAGTGGGACAAGACGACTTTGTTCTCACTCGATTTTTTTCTAGAGCGTATGCTCTAGTGTAGTGTCTATACAATAAGTCAATTTATTTCTTTACCTGTATACATCGTAGCTTATCGCCTTTTAAGTGATGGTCCACAAAGTTACTGGTTCGAATCTCCTGCCTCGGCGGCCGCATTTCATTTGGGGCGAAGTGCGACTCTTTTTTTTTATTATTATTCGCTATCTTCCAGGAAAATTTGTTTTTTGGGCACTATTGCAACCCATCGTCATTCATTTTTAAATTGGCCTTGCGCCTGTGATCGCTTATAGTGGAGTGGGCGTTTCCCCCATTTTGTTCATTTTCTTCCATCCATTGAGCCGCAAAGAGTTTCAAAACGGCGGCCAAAACACGAAAACGCCCGCGTACCACTCACGTATGTAAATGATTGCCAAGAGGTGTACCGTTAAATACAATGTTTATTGGTCGTAACTGGTATATTGTGTTAAGTTGTGCATTTCGTTGTGCCTTCATTATTACTGCTTTGTGGTGTCAGATGATTCGGATCTGTCCTGAAGTTGGCAAAGACGAGCTCTGGGCGCCTTCCCCTGGTGGTTGTTGGTTGTTGGCAATCATACGAAATGCATCGTAGAGCATATCGAGACGCCATATATACCTACTGCACAAGCCAGTCGTCATTATCGTCATCGTGCTGTGATGGCCGAGAGGGATGTGTGGTCTGGAACGCGCTTGTTCTGCATCGTCATCAGCATCATTGTAATCGTCATCGTCTGCGGCGGCTACGGCGCACAACGCCAACGGACAAGCCTAGGCCTTAAGGAACTTCGCCCCTAAAAATGATTCATTTATAGGAATTGACGTACCGGCACTTAACACCGTATGGGGAAGGCCCTGGATCAATTTTGACCAAGTGGTGTTCTTTAAACGTGCACCTAAATCTACGCACACCGCTCTTGTTTGCATTTCGCCCCGTCGTGATGCGGCCGCCGTGGTCGAGTATGGAACCCACAACACGAGCTTAAGGGGGCCCTGCGACAGTTTTTCAGCATGCTCAGAATATAAGCTCCCGACCGATAGTCGAGGCTCGTGATTCAAACGTTATAGCGCAGCAGTCGGCCTGGAATTCGCAGTTAATTCGGAAAGTCGGCTGGAAATCGCTCGCCCTTATCTCGAGAAATGATGTCATGAGGCCAAATTAACTTGCCACGTAAATGCAAGGTCCTCGGCCATTGACTGAATTGAGCATCGTGAGCTGTTTGGTTACCGCGGCTGCCGCGGGATGCCGCCTCGTGCGCGCTGGCGATCTCACTGATAGTCACGCGTTCAAAAAAGAAAAAAAAGAAGAAAAGTGCTCTATATAGGCGCGTTGACGAAGACGGGCATTTTCTTGCCCCTTTGTCATATGTCATCCCTCTCCATGTGTAGATTTTTGGCGCGCTCGAAGTAGTTTAAGAGAAAAAGAGCTTGAAGCGTGTAATATATCCTTCCAAGTACACTTGTATTTGATGGATCTTTAACATTTTAGCGGCTTTCGTTTTGCGAAGTAACTGTAGCTCGTTTAAATGAACGCGTTCATTGGTCACTTGGAAAAGTGTTGCGGGGTCAACAACGTCGCAACCTACTTTCGACGGCGGGTTACAGAATCGCAACTGCGTGCCATCTATCTGGCATTCGCGCGAAGCCCCTAGCATTCATCGCGTCATTGCCCCTCTCCGCATGGATGTGTGCGGTTTCCCGAAACCAGTTCTGCCTTCTCTGCTCAGCGCCTTTGGCTGATTCCTCGAGGAAGCAGAACGCGTGCAACGGGCTTCCCGTTCCTGACGACGGCTTGCTGACAGCATTGTGTATAGGCGTGCCGTAGGCAAGGGATTCGTGTCAGGTGTCGAAGGACCTGCATCGTCCACCCATCTGGCCCGCAACTATCGGCGGGCAAACGCTGTCAGTGCGCGCCTTGTCTTCCATCACGCGGCTTCTGTTTCGTCCCTCGAGTTTATTTGCTGCTCAGTTAACATCGCTAGCACGTGCCCATGCAACGGTGACCAACGGAATCGACAAAAAAAAAAAAAAGAGCGGTGGTAGGAGACCGGGACCTAGTCGGTCTATTGCGAACTCAGAGCATTTAAACTATCAAAGCGTTGATCAGAAAGAAGCAAAAACTTGTCTTAACTGCGGATATGCCTAGGCTGGTTGTTGGACGTGGCTATATACTTAGTTGAACACATCCAAATCTCCAAATCAGCACTCAGTAAAAGACTGCAGTACAAAAATGAGAAAACCAAAGTTAATGAAAACAACGACCCTGAAAGCTGAGCCCTAGAAATTGAAAAGTATGCTTGAAAAGCGGATAATTGCCCCGCCCCGGTGGTCTAGTGGCTAAGGTACTCGGCTGCTGACCCGCAGGTCGCGGGATCGGATCCCGGCTGCGGTGGCTGCGCTTCCGATGGAAGCGGAAATGTTGTAGGCCCGTGTGCTCAGATTTGGGTGCGCGTTAAAGAACCCCGGGTGGTCGAAATATCCGGAGCCCTCCACTACGACGTCTCTCATAATAATATGGTGGTTTTGGGACGTTAAACCCCACATATCAATCAACACTGCTAGCACAGCATATCATGGTGCTCTTTTACCAAGAGCCGTTATTATGCATTGAAACGCAATAATAATAATAATAATAATAATAATAATAATAATAATAATAATAATATGTTATGATTCAGCTTCGCAGGATACGCGCTTAAAAGTTTCACCTTCTGGCTGCGTTGCGTTGTTTATTTTCTGGTTCATTCGGTCGTTTACACAGTTCTGTGCATGCTTCGGCGCGGAACTTCCAGATTGCTGTTGAGTGCAGTTTTGTGTACTGACTATTTTTTATGCTATTTCAAGTTTTTCTTACTTCGTATCGACCCCTCTTACACTACCACAGTTCGACAGTGTATAGTTACGGTATACATTTTTTTTATTAAATACGCTTTCCTTGGCCTGTAAATGATTTGGAAGCTTCTTAAATTATGGCGCATTCTAAATTTGTTTGTACGTTTAAACGGCTTTACAAAAAGGCATCTTGTTGACTAATGCTGTTTCCGGTATAATCACGTGTTTCAAGTGTGCGGTGCAGCGTCATAAAAATCAAGGAACTAGAGCAACGGTTCTTTGAAAACGCGTATTTTTCGAGAAGCGCGTTTTCCTTTTTCTCCTTTTTTTAGACAGTTTCTACTTCCGGAGTTTCAGATCAGGTACAGCAATAGCGTAGCCAGATTTTATTTTTTTTTTTTGCGGGGGAGGGGGTTGATTTCAACTATGCCTTATGCATGTACGTTCGTTTCTATGTGCATGTGTGCCCGTATAATATACACATGCGAAACTGAACTTTCCTGGAAGAGGGAAAGCATGGCTTGGCCGTACTGGTGAGACCTCCTATTATCAGTGAGAGACTGTTGGGTGGCCGTTGCGTGCTACCGGAGCTTCGTGGTGCCATCAGCCTTACTCGGGTTGCTTGTACCGGGGCTATTCATTATAGCTGGTGTTGCACTAATACGACGGGTGACGATTTTGCCTAATCAAAATACAATATTTCGAATGAGGCTTAGGGTGTTGCAAATGTTGCACTGACTGTGACTTCGTTTAACCACATCAAGCTGACAATGGCAACTCGCGTGACTGAAATGTGGCCACGGAGACGCCCCTCTGCCACCGCGACGCAACCTTCCAGAAAGAGCTGAGGTCTGCGCGGCAGATCCTGCGTGTCATCTTCCAGTTTCTTGATAAGAGGACAGGATCGCTCACGCAAGTTGAACTAATCGTTTTTTTTATGTGGGGTTTAACGGCCCAAAACCACCGTATGATTATGAGAGACGCTGTAGTGGAGGGCTCCGGAAATTTCGGCCACCTGGGGTTCTTTAACGTGCACCCAAATCTGAGCACACGGGCCTATACAACATTTCCGCCTCCATCGGAAGTGCAGCCGCCGCAGCCGTTTATTTGATTCCGCGGCCTGCGGGTTTGCAACCGAGTACCCACTAGACCACCGCGGCGGGAATTTTTGGGGGGTTTTATCTTCCAAAACTACGACGCCAGTATAAGGCGCATCGTCGTAGGGAATCGCGGGTCAATTTCGGCGGCCCGTTATAGTTGTTCAAAGTGCATGGTTGTTTTGTTTTTGCTTTTTTTCATGCAAGTTTAGCATGCAAGTCCAGCAGTGGCCGGCGTCATTTTCTACATCTTTCTGACCTTTAATTTTAACAGCTTCCTTGTCGCTGCCACTTCCGCTAATTACGTTAGCTAATCATTATCACTTGCAATCTTTCCCGCATACTTTGGACTACGGTTCTTTCTGCAGGTTCAGGGAACAACACAGGCCTTCGATTTTATATAAAAAGGCACGCTATATCGCTACTGGGACCGTGTTCGGCGACGATCACATTTGCAAATGTCACGTTCAGTTCGTGCCGATTGGCCGGTTGGAAAAAGGCCGACGCGTCGCCGCTTCAGTCATTAGACACGAGTGATTGTATACGTTACGAAACAGAATCCGCCATTGGACACTCGATATTATGAGTCACGCAAAGCACGACACTGTCGCCGCAAGGGGTCGTCTGAGAACACGACCCGAGAGAGAATGAGCTCGGCATTCATGTTGGTGCTCTTGCAAGCAAAGAATGATTTGGTTGATATATGGGGCTTAACGTCCCAATACCGCCATATGATTATGGGAGACGCCGCAGTGGAATGCTCCGGAAATTTCAACCACCTGGTGTTCTTTAACGTGCACCCAAATCTGCGCACACAGGCCTACAACATTTCCGCCTCCATCGGAAATGCAGCCGCAACAGCCGGGATTCGAGCCCGCGACCTGCGGGTCAGCAGCCGAGTACCTTGGCCACTAGACCACGGCGGAGGGGCTGCAAGCAAAGAAAATGATCTGCTTTAGTGCAGTTCAGCGCATTTCCTAAAAGTATGCGTTGAAACCTAATTACTTGAACGCTGGCTTTCTTGCTGTACACCTTTGCACCGCTAATTTTCTAGTTCATGTATTTTTTTCGGAGCGAATGTCTTATACTTTAGTTCTCATGCCGGTTTCGACGCGAATTCCGGAGCGGGTTCGAAAGTTTCCACCGCCGCTCCCCAGGTGGCGCCGGCTGCCCCGAGGGAGAATGGAACTACAAGTAATTGCCGGAGGTTTGGTAAACTGGCTTCGTTCCAAACAGGGAGAGCCGCGACGCATCCGTGGCGTCACCGCTGACGTCAGCAGCTGACCTGCGTCAATCGGACTCTGGCTCGGTCTTGAATGACCTGTCACCGCGAAAGTTGCCAGTGAAGATTTACGATTCTGATTCTTGCTTTACCTTTGATGTGCCTACACATTTTTCATTTTAAACTAATTAATGTTGATGAACCCGGTGATACATAAGCGTTCATGATACATGTTGAAAAACAAGTCATATGACTTTTTTTTTTTGTAAGTCTTGACTTACAAATCACTCTCGCCGGAGAGCCCTCGAACCCAAGAAAGAGTTAACGTGTCTCTCCATGGCCACTTGTGGTTCACCGGAAAGAGGGTCGAAATTTCCGGAGCGCTTCACTACGGCGTCTCTCATAATCATATGGTGGTTTTGGGGCGATAAACCACACACATCAATCAATCTCACCGGAAAGAGTAACGCACACTCTTTTAGCTTTCTTTCATTGAGTTTATTATATTGGGACACAGCTTCTCACATGCTGTCCTTTAACAGACTAGCTTCGACTATATTGTATAAGTTACTTTGTCTCAGTGTGATTTGAGGCTAGAGCTGTATAAAAATGTGCGTGATCTCGAAGGAAGGCGTACCGTCGTCCGTGGCACCCACGCCCGTGAAGGTATACAGTGAGAAGGGGCTCAGTCAACACGCTATACTGAATCTAGTACCGCCAGTTTACGAATGAACCTGTGGTTCTGACAAGGATCTGGGGCGGGTTTATTGACAGTGAAGCAGCAGAACGTTTTCCTATTTATAAGCCTTAATAATAATAATAATTGTTGGGTTTTAGCGTTACAAAACCACGATTCGATTATGAGAGACGTCGTCGTGGAGGGCACCGGAAATTTCGTCCTCCTGGGGTTATTTAACGCGCCACTCAGTCTAAAGTATACGGGCCTCAAGCATTTTCGCCTCCACCGAAAATAAGGCCGCCGTGGCCGGGATTCGATTTCGCAACCAGCGGGTCATCAGCCGAGCACCAGAACCACTAGACCACAGTGGCGGGCAATATTTATAAACCTAATGTATCTGCTACATGCGAGACTATGTGTTGACTTTAGATTGTTCTTTGAATTTGTCGAATTTCGGCCACAATCACTCCGCAGTTTGATTTCGCAATTTCAAGGCGCGTAATTCCATTTGCTTGAAATGCTGTGCGCTGCGCCGACGATGGCAGTCGGAATCTCTCCTTACGCACGACGCTCCTGCTGATTGCTCAAAGCAGAGCCGCTAAGCAGGAGCGCTAGAATTGTGCCCTTGATTTGATGTTGCTTCGCTTTCGGGTGCAAACGGGAGCAAATGCGGTCCTCAGAAACCCAAACAACAAAAATCAAAACACTGACGCCATCTTGAAGGACAAAACTAAACAAAGTGGATTGCAGCGCCGCTCATCGACAGAAATGGCCTCTGCGCAGCATTCTTTAAAGTGAAAACGTTTAGATGCCTCATCGAACACGAAAGGTGACCGTCGACGTCTACAACAATGATGCGAAAAAAAAAAAAGAATCACCTGATGACGTCTTTATGCGATGTCGACACAACGTCACAGATTGTCAATGTTTCTGACGTCATCATGAAGTCACCGTCACCTCTCATGGTGACTTCATTACGTGATATGTCATCGCTTGGTAGCAGGTGTAGCGACACGACGTCACAATTCGTCCAGATCTGTTACGCCTCTGTAAATTCACTGGGCGTCAAATGGTGACGTGATTGTGTGACATCGTCGCTCCCTTATATAGGTGTGTCGAATCCGGAGGCACGTTAGTTGCACAAAGCTCGCAGTGCCTTCAATCCTTGGATCAGGGCAAGACCATGCTTTCTGTGGTGGGGGTCGGTGCGACCAAGTGAGAGAAAAAAACAAAAAAAAAACAATGGCTTTGGCCTTGCAGGTATCTTAGGCGGATGCATAGGGAACCGCGAGAACTATATTGGTCGCTGGGCTGTGCTCCAGTAGGGAGGAGAACCTTCGGTGAAGAACTTCCTTGAAACCACGCTGTGAATATTTGTCTTCTGCTCGCCGCTTGTGCTCCCTGTGACTCAGCTTCGGTTGGCAAGGCATCTGCTCTGTCATCCGTTTTCAAGCGGTGGCGTGCTGTTCATCGTTTTTTTTTGTTTTCTTTTTCAAGCACAACCTATGTCCGGGATATTTCCTGGGTGCATTCAGGTGATCCTATGCACTGAGCGAGTGACTTGGTTCCCCGTACATTGCGGAAGTTTGATCCTAGTTTGGAAGTTTTGAATATTCTTTCCGAAGCGTGTTCACACTTTGGGCTGACATGTATACGTCCGTCCACCGTTTCATGTCCTAGTTCAATGCCGAAACATACCGCTACTTACGTTTCGTTCTGTATTGTAGTTTCGTCTTACAGCAAGTACAAACCGCATCACCTCGTTAGAAACCCCGCGACAAGCCTTGTACTTTGTGCGTACTCGTGATGAACGTGCATAAGAAAGCTGCGCGAGTTGAGCGGTCGCGTTTACACGCAGTGCTCGACATCGCTAATGCACCGCCCACGTATCACTGTCCGTGTCCTTCCCTTTGGCTAACGAGACAAGCAGACTAGCCGCCCTCGCGCTTCCCATCGACTCGCACGGAAGGAAGGGGGAATGCCATCTCCCGTTCTTGCTTTTTCGAGTCCTCTCCGCAGGCTCTCGGCAGCTAGCGGGGCATTGCGGCGTCGCGCGCACCGCCGCCTAAAAACGACTCGTCGGTCTCGGGAACTTGGCAGCGGCGCCGGGAAGCTGATGTGACAGCCAGCTACGCCGGCCCCCTTCTCTGCACCTCCTATTCTTCGGGGTGCCGTTCTCTTTTCGTATGCCGCCATCGCAGCCGTCGCGTTTTGCTTGTTTCTCGTCTCGGTGGCACTGCAGCTGCGGTGGCTACGCTTTTCTCGTTTCTTTTTTTTGCCTGCCTCGCTTCCGATCTGGCGGCGAGCGTCCCTGACGATGCGACACTCGGGAGGACCGCGGTCTCGTGACTAATGGGCCCTCTAATTCGGGTCTTGTCGTTGCACCCTCGCCCATCTACAGCCTGCCTGCTTCCTTTTTTTTTCTAGATTCGTCGCTTACTCTAGCTTTTTTGCTCGTTACTTTCTTTCTAAACCTCTCGGAGTCTCGCAGAGCCTGAGAGTTTGCCGCTACGACCGGGCGTCGTCGTGACGCCGCACACCCATGTCGCGCTCTCTTTCCGGTTTCCAGTGGCCGCGGCGCGCGTAAGAGCTCCTTGCGCGTCTTTGACACTACAAGCGACTCCTGAAGGCTTCCTCTCGACCGAGTCGTCTCGCTGCTCGGTCTTGTCTCGCGCGTCGCGTCTCGTAGCCATTGTACATGCGACGCTGCTGCGTCTCGCCTCCGTCAACGTGCGCTTCTTCGGCTGCCCTGGAGCTTGACGGAATAGTGCGTGTATGTGTCACTGCGAGCTACGTTTCGACAGCTGAACCGTTGGGGAGCCGTTCCGTGGAGCTGTCCGCCAGTTGTCTCTTTCTATTCCTTTCATCCACCCAACGACAGCATCACCTGCGACGCACGGGAGACCTTCCGCTCGGCCTCAGAGTGTCCCTCCCGGCCTGTGTTGCTACGCGTTTTGAAGGAACTCTCCTTGCTGCTTCGTGGTCTGCATCTGGACCTTATCTCTGCGACTTCGTCGTGGGCCTTGCTGACTTTTGTCAAAAAGTTTTTTCAGGGGTGCTACCGCGCACCGTCTTGGTGTCGTGCGGGAAAGCTGAACTGTTTTTCGGATTTTTCAGCATGCTTCGGCCGCTATCCTTGGACTGGAATTTCCACGCTCCGTCGGTCGTTGGCCGTCAGGTTCGGCGAATTTTCCGGGTGCAAGTCTGTGCGCGGCGCTTTAGTTGAGGCGGTGGTGTAGATGGCCAGACACTGATCTCAACCGTTAATTGCACAAACATGCCGGTCCCTGCTGAGCTCCGGTTTTCCCGTAGCAGTACGGATGTCGCGCAGATTTTGTTCTTCACGGCTTCGCTGGCTGAGAGTTGATCCTCGTGGACGCTGTGAACAACAGAGAGTCAAAGTTCTTTTTTGTTTTCGTATTGTGCAAGTGGTGCTGGATTGACGCAATCGCAGCGTGTTGTTGGACGACCTCCCTCTTGCCGCCTCTGCGCACGACACGCACCGCTCTCTTTCTGCGTCTCTTCTGCGAGATCGTCGCAGCGAAGAACTCTCGCACGTTCGGCAGACGGACGGCGGTGGGGACAAACTGCGACGTGCACCGCGTGTCCGTGGCGGTGATCGAAAGTGCTCCTTGATCGCGGCGAACCGTGGCTCTTGAGTGGTTTCCGGCGCCCCGTGTTGAGTGCCGTGTGCGTGACAGAACGCGCCGCTTCTTTCTTCCTACGCTTCTTCGTCGTCGGTCGGATATTGCCGGAGCGCCTTATTGTCGGAAGCATCGCGCGCCTCTCTTCACCGAGCGTAAAGTGACGCCCCTGTGTGGACGCACGACATTGCAGCTATGACGTCCTTGAGGAGCCGCCGGGATCACGGATACCGAATGGCGCACTACAGGAGAAGGGTAGGGTTGACGCCATTGTTCCCTATTTCCTGCCGCTTCCTGTGTGTACGTTACGCTACAGGCGTTACCAAGTGAAACGGTGTTGTCTTGTTCGCTCGGAAAGTGGGGGCGTCGCGTGTGTCACGTGCAGCCCTTTTCCCGCGCGTTTCGCACGTCTTGTAGGCGACGTTTAACGACGTCTAAACCCATGCATGTGGACTAAAATTTGTGACTGAAGTTCGCCATTAGTTTTGGGGTCGTGTTACGTAGTATGATAGCTCCGTTGTCTTTGCACGCTCTCGATAGTAATACTCTGTGCCCGAAATGCCCTTGCGAGTGCAGACGATCGCAGTTTCACTTCGGATGAATGACGTTCGTCTTTCTACCAATGACAGAAGCGCTTAACGTTATTGGACTGATACAGCGATATTATAGTAATAGCGAAGTTAATAATCTACGTTAATGGTAACGTAAATGCTAATATGGAGACAGCCGGGATGGTTGGTTCTAGCGTCGTCGCTTACGGCACCTAATAAATATTAAATTCAGTAAGCGACGACGCTAGAACCAACCATCCCGGCTGTCTCCATACTTACGTTTGCGTTACTAACATGGATTTTATATATATATATATATATATATATATATATATATATATATATATATATATATATATATATATATATATATAGTTCAGAGTCGGGGTGTTTGCGTGCATTTTCTGGCTCTTCACATGTGCCAGAATACTCGAATTAACTGTAGCTTTGCTTACGGGGCTTATAATATAGTTGTCGCGACCAGTTATTCACATACCGACTACGCACCAGTGTGAGGCCTGTATACAGCGCACTTTAATGCGTAAGTTAAGCCAAAAGGCTCGGGGCATATATATACATTCGCATTCGAAGTTTCAGAGGAGCCACCATTCATTTCGCGTGCTTTCCCGAAAACGGGCAGCCCTGTTGGGTCGGGCCGCGGCGGCCCGAACGATTTCGGTGCCGTCGGCGCCGGTCGGTGTGTGACCGGGCGTCGCGCCTCCATAGCGACGTGCTGCGGATGGAGAGCACCGAGATTTGCATTTAGAACGCCTTTGCCACCGTTCACGCAACGCGGCCGTCGTCGTGTCTGCAGGCGCCCGCCGTCGTTTCTTTCGCTTTCATTTTTTGCCGCCTCGCTCCTCCTATGCCGATTTTGCTTGATTTAAACGGATGGCATTGACGTCACACGCGGGTCGCGTCGTCTTCTGTTGTGGGGACGGAGCCCGCCAGGCGCTGGGACGGTGGAGAGCACGGGACGGGCCAGGAGAGCGGGCGCCCGAATCTTCTCGGACCGCGTGTATCCGCGTGGCGAGGGAAACCAAGTGCGTGGCAGTGATTCGTGGCGCCCTTCTTCGCGGTTATCCGCTTATCTCGTCCACATCCAGCAGCACTCCGCAGCCTGGCGGAGTTCGTGGAGGAGTCGGGAATATCTGCCTACCGCTAATCCCAGGAGCCATGCTGCCCTTGCCCTTGCCGACGGCCTGCTGCTCGCGCTGAAGCGGACCGGACATCCCTCCTTACACGCCACACACTATTGCTCCTATCCTCTTTCATCCCCCTCCACCCCACCCCAAAGGCACTGCGCCGTGTCGCCTGTAGGCAGACAGAAATTAGGTGCCTTCATCCTTTTCCTCATGAACCACTAACAACAACATATCCGCTTATTGTGCGAAGCGCGGGCAGATCGTATAGCCGTGTTTTTCGCCCTCGAAGATAGCGTATACGTGTGCGAGAAATAGAGTCCGTGCACAGTGTAGTCGGTGGCCTGCTGCGTGCTATTCATGCTAATACGAATGTGTGTTCTCCCCTTGCTTAGCCTTTTTTTTTATTTAGCGTGTGACGCATGTCTGTCTCGAGCAAACCTCACAACGATGCGTCGTTTTTTAAATTCAGAGGCTTAAACTATGGACTATTGAATAAAGTGGTTTACGGAATAGGTAATATTTCGTTGCTATTGTATTTTTTACTGTCTTTGCGCGGACTCGCACGGCAGTATACGTCGAGTATGTGCACTAATAGCTTGCTTATTTAGTTTCACCTGTGAGCGTTGCAGTTTCGATCGCTCCTTTCATCTGTCTATGCGTGTATTCGTGAACAATATTGTAAACCACCAAGTCGGGCTAGTCGATGAACATTTATTTTACAAGACCTATTAACTGCGCTTTTAAACGTGGACAACGGTGAGGAAATGCAGGGCACGCGCAGTATTTTTTTAAACGCTATATGCTGCTTAGAATCACCCATGTCGTGGATTCTGTTCATGGCTGTGGCCACATTTAGATTGAAGTAGAAAGAAATGAATAAATTATTCTCGCGTACTTTGCTTCGGGGGCTCTCGAAACAACTTTTATTTATTTTAGAACTCCAGAAACGCACCCGCTGCGGTGGCCGATATAGTGCTTGAATCCCGACCGTGGAGTCTGCATCAGGTGGAGGCGAAATGTTACAGAGCAATCGGCTTGGACTTAGATGCACTTTTGAACTAAAGAGAAATACTATTTTATTTAGAATAGTAAATTAGCCTTTCACAATTCCAAAATCGCCGCCCTTGCCGCTAGAAGAGGCTTGGTAAGCGAGAAAATGCGTATAACTTTAAAATGCCGTTGGCGAAGCCACCTCAGAAATTCGCGCACCAAACGCCGTGAGGTCATAGAACTTGACGGCATTTGTTAAGTTCCTATGTAGTTTCCTAATCTGTAAGAATGTAGTGAATCGTCCGCTGAGGTGACCGTAGACTTCACATACCAAGTTTCATGGGGTCCTGCAACACTTTTTGAGCATGGTCAGAAAACGCTGCCGGTCGGTAGTAGAGGCTGCCGAGAACACGCGAGCCAAATATTATAGCGCAGCACGTGGCCTGGAATTCACATTAAAGAGAAGCTCAAAAATCAGTCGTCATGGCAGATTCATCAGCCATTGGCTGATTTTGAACATGGCGTGCTCGTTCGTTACCAGGGCCGCCGCGGGAGGCCGCGGCTTGTCCAATCGCTCGCGTCTGATCGCACTGAAGCAGCTGCGTATTAGAATTTAAAAGAAAAAAAAAAAGTGCTCCAGATCACGAGGCTTGCGTGACGTTTTTTTTTTCCTTGCCCGTGCCATCCCTCGCTGCTTAGCTTCCAGCGCTTTCGTCGGGATTAGAGAAGAGATAATGCGATTGCAGCGTGGGATAAATCTTCTTTAACACCACTCGTACTGGGAGGATTCGAAAAAAAAAATTGTGGTGGTGAATGTGTGAGGCAATAAGCTCTTATAGTGAATACATCCCATGCATAATTGAAAAAACGTTTTGCAGGGCCGCTTTCAGGAATTTTCATTGAGCGGATGTAGCCTGTGTACGAAAAGTACATTTTGAAATGCGTGGCGTCACGTATGGTGACTTCGGCGTGAAATCTTAAAAAAAAAATAGTTTGTCCTTGCTATTACCCGCTATTAAGCCTATGGCGATGAAACACCATAGACATTATAGCTCTCAAAGCACCAGTTTATCAAGCTGAACTGGTTCATTGTGTCACTTTAGTGCCCTTAAAGAAACCCTAGGTGGTCGTAACTTCTGGAGACCTCCACTACGGCACGTCTCCTAATCGTATGCGGGTATTGGGACGTATAAAAACGTAACAATTATTCCAAACTCTTGAAAGGACAGGGATAACGCCGCTGTATTATTTTTCTCGCGCCGTGTGATTATTTGCTGTATCTTTGCTCCTTGTATCTACTGTATTGAGAGCGCGAAAGAGAAGTTGATATTTCTGTTTGCCTAGGTTGTTGGCTTGGGAATAATGCAGCGCCAACTGTCTTTCGCCTATCGGCTCCACACTTTGGCTTATCGGTTCACGTGTTTTCGGCGCATAGACCTGGGCCTGGACAGAGCGGCGCTTTGCCGCTCGTCGACACACCTGCGCTGGCCGGCTTCTGCCGCAACGGCGTGCTGCTTCGTTCCGCCGATCGATCACCGTCACAAACGACGCTCGCAAACGACGAAGAAAGGGAGCGCAGGCGAGAGGGAAAGAAGCGCAACTTCGTGTAGCGCTTCGATTTCGTTTGCCGAGTTTGTGCGCTACGCGAGATGTATAGCTCTCAGGGGCTCTGATTCGAAGTATGCTTTTTTGTGGTTGTCGGTATTTCAGCGTCGTTGCACGGCATTAGCTGGGGCCAGATTTTTCCTAGCCTTCACCATATCGACGGTCTTTCTCATTGCTTTTACAGCTCTTAAGCCAGCATCCGGCCGCAAGAGCTTGCAAAGCATGGTTCTCACTGACCACGCGATCATTTCTTGCTTTCGGCGGCTTTACTTCAAAAAGAACAGGGAACCAACAAACAAAAAAAAATCTGGCGATAGCTGCTACGTGATCAACTGAACCGCCTTTGTATCATTACCTGGACCCTTTTTCACTCGCTACTGCAGGAGCCTGACGCGTCATCTCTATTAAGGGTGACCAGCTTACTCTATATACCTCTTGAAATACGACAAATGACCATCGTGGCACCCACTTGAGCACTCGCTCGCTGGATTTCGTGCCGACCGGTTGTGCCTTCGCGATCGCCGACGACAGCGCAGCTCTGGCCTACTGGGCTGGCCCTACGCCATCTCCTGACTCCGATCTTCGACGACAGCGTAGCTCTGGCCTACTGGACTTGCCCTATACGCCATCTCATGATGCCGACAAGAGATCTCGCCCCGCCGTGGTGGTCTAGTGGCTAAGGTACTCGGCTGCTGACCCGCAGGTCGCGGGTTCAAATCCCGGCTGCGGCGGCTGCATTTCCGATGGAGGCGGAAATGTCGTAGGCCCGTGTGCTCAGATTTGGGTGCACGTTAAAGAACCCCAGGTGGTCAAAATTTCCGGAGTCCTCCACTACGGCGTCTCTCATAATCATATGGTGGTTTTGGGACGTTAAACCCCACAAATCAATCAACAAGAGATCTCGCCAGTGGTGCCCTGTCCTCGGACTCCTGCAACCGTGTCCATCTTTCCTGTCTTTTCCTTACTTCCGCCGTTCGCTGTCCCTGCGCCTTGCTCTCTCCTTCCCGTCTCTCTATCTCTGTACCTTTCAATTCTATCCTTTTAATCCTTTCTCTACCCCCATCCCTCGTGAGCTACCTTTGAGGTGTCCTGCCCCTGAGAGACAGTTACGGGGCTCACTTTTCTCTTCTTTTCATTTAAAATCACCCCCCCCCCCCCTCATCCATTTGAGTGTTGCGAAAAGATTATCGTGTGATGACGTCAGAGATTTTGTCGATCTGGGACTTCACCGTGACTTCACATAACGTTACTTCGTCAAGTGACGTCGTCGCTCGCCTCTGATCCCTGAAGCGGCGCAAAACCTCGCTGGGTGTCGAATGTTTCTGGGAGCGGGAGCATGAACACAATTGTTTTTTTTTTTAACCTTTGACGGTGAGCATTCTCGACCTGACGAGTGTTGGTCAAACCGTTGATTTCATCAATGCGATCTACAGAGAAGAAGAAAAAAAAGGAAAGATGTCTTCTGCTTTCGAGTCGTATATGTGAGGATGCGTATGCGACCCCGTGAGTTCTCTTGAGTATCGAGGATGTGCTGATGGCACATAGGTAAGCCCCGTCCAGGCGCAGCACCCGCAGGCGTGACTTCCGCCTTCCTCTGTCTCGGCCTTTTCCTTGTGACGCCACTGACACGCTCGCAATGTAACCCTAGAGATCCGAAGGACGTGGCAGGCGGCACCCTTTGCTCCCTTCGCGTTCTTACCATGTCGTGTCGGGGATAAGGTGGCCTTCGGTCGCCTGTCATTCCGCGCCCCGCGTTCGGCCGTCAGTCGCGCCTGCAGGCGTACTGGCGCGGTTTTCCCTCGCTGGCGCCGCCAGTTTGTTCGGGCTAGAAGGGATGAGCCCGGGGCGAGAGCCTTCTCTTGGCCGTGTCTCTAATTTTAGTGCGCGCTCTGCTCGGCGGGAGGTCCTCTCGTTGGTCTTCTCTCCTTTAACCTTCGTCCCTGCGTCTGGGCCGCTTACATTCCTTCGCGGTCGCTTTCTCTTCTCGCTCGGCCCTTCGTCAAGAGCGCCGGTATAGAGAAGCTTCTTTACTTTTTTTTTCTGTCTCATAGCGGAGGCACCGCGGAGAAGGAAATGCGGGCGTTCTTTGGCGTATAGCGTTTAAAATTTGCCTGTTCATTAAGCTCGCGCCTCCAGGTTTTTGCTCCTACAGCACATATCCGCTTCTATTCTCGCCTCCAGCGCTAGAAGTCATCGCCGCTATACGGTCAGGTGTGTTTTTGGAATTGCGTTAACGTCACTCGGAGGACGTAAGGGGCGCTCGGTTCTTTTCCGGCAGCCTGCCGAGAATGTTGCGGCATCGACACGTCGTCCTCTTCTCAAGCCCCGGCGTCTTCGCTCGCCTCGTCCTTGTTGTATACGTTATGCAACGATCTCGTCCTTCGCGAGCCTCTGCTTTTAGCCCCGGCTGTTTCTGTCGCAGTGGGCCGCTCCTGCAGCAGTGCGATTGCGACACACACACACACACGTACGGATGGATGGATGGATGGATTCTATGAGCAACCCCTTTATAACGGGACGTTGGAATGTGTGCCACCAGGCTTGAAAGAAAGATTAAACGAAAGCTGTCTTTTTAGGTTGGCCCAATGCCTTGTACACTTGGTTTAAATCTATCTTATTATTACAAAGAAATATATCTTTCTGCCTCTTCGGGCAGAATAACCTCATTTTCCCCGCTATTTCTGTCCTTTATGTCTACTTTCCTGTCACCAATATTCTAACCGTCTCTTACTTGCTTCTATCACGAATAACCTCATTTTCCCCGCTATTTCTGTCCTTTATGTCTACTTTCCTGTCACCAATATTCTAACCGTCTCTTACTTGCTTCTATCACGAATAACCTCATTTTCCCCGCTATTTCTGTCCTTTATGTCTACTTTCCTGTCACCAATATTCTAACCGTCTCTTACTTGCTTCTATCACGCACTTGTCCAGCTTTCATGGTTGTCCCTGAAACAAAATGTGTCATGTAGGCTAATACTCACGCCTATACCTGGGTGGATATCGCCACATTCAATACGAACATGTTCCAGCGTTTCTTTAAGCTACCCTTCTGCATGTACATTTTTCTTCTTCTTCATTGAATCTCGCTTCATAACTACGCGTTTTAAGGCAACTTGACCTTGTTTCGATCAGTAAAGCGCTTCCCCTTAAATTGTCATAATTGTCCCGCCGCAGTGGTCTGGTGGCTAAGGTACTCGGCTGCTGACCCGCATGTCGCGGGACCATGTTCCGGCTGTGGCAGCTGCGTTTTCGTCTCCATCGAAAATGCCGTAGGCCCATTTGCTCAGATTTGGGTGACTGTTAAAGAGCCACGGGTGGTTGAAATATCCGGAGCCCTCTGCTACGGCGCCTCTCATAATCATATCATGGTCGTTTTGGGACGTTAAGCCCAGCATATCAAATCAAATCAAATTGAATTATCATAAAACCCCTCCCTCCTTACTTTTGCCCTTTCGGTAGTTAGTGAGAGTCGGCTTTCTTTCCAACGCTGTCTTCCAATAAATCTTATCCGCCTGTCTGAATTTTCGCTTAGCACTCCTTGTTGTCATGTCGCCCACACTGCCAACCGTATATTCACTGGTGAGCCTCCTAGTTATTTTTCTCCACTTTGGGTCCACGCTCCTCCTATACAAGTATATGAACTCTACTCTCCTTTATTAAGTATATGAACTCTACTCTCCTCCTATACAAGTATATGAACCTACTCTCCTTTATTTTCCTAAGCCTATTTTTCAATCTCATTTTGCTCTAATCTTTCCTTACTTTAAAGCCTATCCATCCCATATCTCCCTTTCCGGACTCATTTGTCGTCTGGCTGTGAGCGCCCGACGTGAGGCGTCCAGCAGTCTCTTGATTTACATCTATACCTGATTGCACCTCTGACTTCATGCACACCACCGAGTTCCCAAATATAAGCCCCGGAACCATTACGCCTTACCACAGACCTCGAGGTACTATATACGTACTTGTATCCTCATAACGCCCTGTGCTTCATTATTGCAGCATTCCTCTTTCCCTTCGCTGCCGACGTTTCTATCTTGTACATCTGTTTATCTATCTCCCTCATTTACCCATACTCCGAGGTACTATAGTAATCGCTTACCTTCGGTATCACTTGGCCCTGTATTGAGACCGTCTGGTCTTCGTGATCATTGAATACTACCAATTCACACTTTGTTGCACTAAATCTTAGTCCGATAGCCTCGCCTTCCCTTGCGCATATATCTGCCAGCTGCTGTATACCGCCTTGACTGTCCGCTAAGAGGATGGTGTCATCAGCACAAAAGAGACCTTGAGGCTTATGCTTAACCATTACGCTGATTTGTTTGTGTGACAGATTAAACGCAATGTTGCTACCTTCTAGTGCTCTTTCCATCCTCACCATGTAGAGCATGAATAACAGCGAGGACAAAAGACATCCTTGTCTGAGCCCTTTGCTGATTTAAACGCTGCCATTGGTACGCATTCCTTCCTACGCACCTAGAGAGCGTCGATGCGCTCGCTAGCCTCCGCTCCGTTCAGGATGGATACAGGTGCATCGTCTGCACAGCAGTCACTATTACTTGGCCCACTCCTCAATGTGCATACAGTGCCAGCTCGCGGCTTCACAACGTTAGTAGTCTCCCACTACGCGACGTACCCAATAACAATATCGTGGCGTTGGTACGTAAAGCTATGCCTTAACGTTGTGGTCGGAAAACTCGAGGCAGAAAGGAACGCGGGACATCGCCTTTCTGAGCCAGGATTCCGAAAGAATACCAACTTGCCCAAATGCCAATGCTTCCGTATCGCTGTCCTTGTCTCAAGTAGACCTCCAAGTGTCTAAAAGTATACAGGTTGTTGACTTGCGCATGGGCAGTTTAAAGAACGGTTTACGTGCCAGTACAGCGATGGTACACGAGTTCTATTCAGAATAAAGTTGTAGCTTTTGGGCTTATTGATAAGACTTCCTCAGAAATTCGAATTTCGAATTTTGAGGTTATCAACGTCTCCGCGATGGTAGTGCCGATCACTGTAGCTAAATGACAACGGAAATAGGCTGACGTGGGCTAAGGATCGGTGTGCGCGCGGAGCTCGTCTCGAGACCACCCTGACCACCTCGACTGTCACACGTCTCTTCCGCTCGTCCGCACAGTTTACACTCGACCGAAACAATAGCTCGATTCTTGTTCTCCCACCGATGGGGGCGCCTCTCTTGTTGCTCGGGGACTCCGTCATTCGCGCTAGGAAAACGCGCTGTTCGTTGGGCGCAAAGGCCATATGTGCCACTGGGGGGCGGGGGGCAAAGGTTCCATCCCAGACCCCCCCCCCCCCCCTTTGTTGGTCGTGTCTAACCAGTACCTACTGGACAATTGATGTGTAAAGCAAAGAAAACAAAATGAATTGATGACGTGCGTCTTACGGTGGCCTGTATTTGGGCCCTGTCTTTGCGGGCGTAAAGAAGGGAAGTAGTAAAACAGTTCTTAGAGTAAAACACCAGCGGCATTTGGCCGCCATCACCGTCAAAGACGTGCGGGAACACAGCAACTGAGTAAACGTAGCGAACATACTTAGCC
The DNA here is from genome assembly GCF_043290135.1 of Rhipicephalus microplus. Lineage (NCBI taxonomy): Eukaryota > Metazoa > Arthropoda > Arachnida > Ixodida > Ixodidae > Rhipicephalus > Rhipicephalus microplus. Next base: position 253,489,881 of record NC_134700.1, on the reverse strand, counting down.
CCGCTCCCCTCCCGGATGATTTTGGGAGGCCCCTGCCCCTCCTCGTGCGCGCGCCCATGGCAACGACTGCGTCGTACTTGGCGCCAGGTGCGGTTAAATAATAAAATAAATGCACCAGCACGATTCATCCCGTCAACTTGCTTTTGTGCGCAGATGGATGCGTCTCAGCGTGGGTGCGATAAAGGCATTCAAATTCGCTTTGCCCTTATCCGGCATTTACCCAAGCTATTGATTTCAAGTAGTGTCTCTCGCGCAGTGTTGGTCGATATTTGTTTCTGATTGCCGTATTGCGTAGGCACATAAGTTGTTGTTTTTTCTCGCAAATTGTGTACTTGTTGCGCTGTCGCGTTCCCCTTACAGCGCCATTTAACTGCGGATCGCTTTTATGCAGTCATATCGTCGTCGCGTTGGTTATAAATCATCGTTTACGCGCGCGCTGTCGATGAAAGGTGATCCTGCGCCAACCGGGAGGGTTAACTTGCAAGGAAAACAAACAAAAAAAGGAAATCTCGTAGGCTGCTTTGTGCATTCGCTTACGGCGACTGGACGCCTAAAGCTTCGCCGTATTCTTTTTCTTCTTCGTTTATGTGCTGCCCCTTGACGTGCCCACCATTTGAGAGCTTTTTATGCACGTGGCGTAGTTTCGCCCTGCCTCCGTGAACGACCCGTGAATGGCCCAGCGACGATGTAGTTTGATGATGTCACCGTATGATGTCACAAAGTCCGTCGAAATTTGTGATGTCATGCTTTGACGTCATCAGGTGATGTTTACTTTTTTGTTGTTGCATCACTCGTGTAAGCAGAGGTGTATGTTTTGCATTTTCGCGTTTGATAAGGCATGCAAAGCATGCCTTGATTATCAAGGCATGCCTTGATAAGGCATGCCTTAATGAACGAAAGTATAGGCGTGCTGCGCGAGACGGCACAGAGCAGCTGCTGGAGTAAGCGGCCCGCAGACCGCAGCAGGGCGCGCTCCGCGAAAGCTGTCGAGGCTGGGTTCTCCGAATCGATAGAGTGGCGGCGGCTCTCGGAAAAAAGGGCGCGCAGTTTCGCTCTGCTTGCTTTATTTTTCCTCCTCTCTCACTCTCGTTCTCCCTTCCGTCGACGTTTTCTGCTTTGCTTCTTTGTGACGGAGAACCTTCATTACCCTCTCCATATATGTCTAGTTTATGGACAGCGATGTCTCGCTACGTTGCTGTTGCGGTGCCTTTACTCATCTTGAATATTTTCAGTCTGCTGGCTTTTTTTTCTTTTGTCTAGCTCATTAATTTTGCTTAACAATCGCGCGCGCGCGCGGTTTGTGTGTGTGTGTGTGTGTGTTTGTGTGTGTGCGCGCTTCATGCAGCTTACCTTCATTTTTGTCGATTTCAGTTATCACTGCGTTTGTGCCGGGCCTTTGGCCACACGTACTTGATGCAACATTTTTTCTTCGCAAGTATTGCATCGTGATCTCGAAGGTGCTTTCAAGGAAGAACTTTGTCATCGCACTTCTGAGATTCACGTAACGCAAGCAGCTTATCCCGTACAGTTTATTCTCTGAGTTAGCTTAACTTTAGGGACTTTTTTTTTTTTCATTTCACCTGCCCGCGTCAGGCTTTGTGTAGTCCTGTAGTGACGGAATAACTGCACAAGGGGGGCTTCCTGGTTGCTCAAGTTAACGCTTCAGGCATTGCAAGAGAGGGAGAAGCAGTGTGGACAGTAACGAAACAAGTTCAAGTAAAACACAGGGTAGCGTGGCGAAAAGTATTGCGTACCGCTGCGTGAGATTTGGGCCTGCGTTGTGCTCAGCTGTGAAAGGAATGGCCCACGAAAACTCCCCCGTTTGCAGCAGCAACTAGATCAAGGAAGACAAATATTAATCGAAGGCTCTGTCTCCTCTTCCGGCTTTCATCCGCCGCAGTGTTCTAGTGGTTTTGGGGCTCGATGAAGACGAAGTGCTAGAGGCCCATGTACGCAGATTTAGGTGCGTAGAGTTCGAACTTTCCAGAGTCCTCCACTACACAGCACCTCTCGTAATCGTATCATGCTTCCGGGACGTAAAATCCCAACAGTTATTACATCGTGTTCTTGTGTTCGTCGCTCGCGTGTAACGCCGTCGTTCGTGTTGCACGCGAGACCACCAGCGAGTCATAAACTTCGTTTTGACTGCTAAATTAGGCGACTCATTTACGCACTCCTGTCGTGCTTTATCAACCTTTTTTTCTCTATGCGTGTCCCGCGTACGTTTCTGCGAACCCCCCAGGCACTCATCTTTATCGCCCGTCATTTGGGTCTTCCGTTTATGAGGCATAACTTTCGCTTCGCTCTCTCTATTGGCACGTGGTGGCGGTAAGTCGTTTCGTAGGCATACTGCTCGCTTCAACTGCGTCTTGCGGGGCCCCCTTTCTGGCCGCTCTTATTACGACAACCGTCACGCTTCTACCACCAGTGCCGAGTGCTTTACCGTCGCCTCCTGGTGGCCGCTCGGCGTGCGCGGTGCGCCGATTTCGCAATAGGTGGCGTCACGTGGCTGCGCAGAGCTCCAGCCAGGCGTTGAACTCTGCGTTCCGCTCCGGGGGCCACGTGGTCTTCTGGGAGCCGCTGATGTAAATGCCTGCGTCACACTGGTCCTCGCTGACATCTCACTCGAATATTTTCTTTTTTGTAAGATGACTCGGGTTTCCTAACTAGAAATATAAATGGACACGATGACAGGCTGGAATCGTTGCCGGTGGCCCGCTACGCGTATTTCGTTGCTCGTCTAATGGGACGAATATACGTTCTGTGAGCTCGGTCCGCGCCGTAGAGTCGGGAAATCCCCGCGTCAGAACCCTCCCTGCACGCATGACTGAACGGCGTGATTTTCTCCTGGCACGCGGGCTGCCAACTAGAATGCCTATGTGGAAATTCGTTAGTGATTGCACGCCTTTTAGGAGACGGCGTTCAGCAGTGAATCATGTGTAATCTAAAAAGAAACATACATTTGCAGAAAGATGAAGAGACGAAAAGAAGTCTCGTTAACTCTCCGATAAATTATCAGTGGGACGCGCGAATCCTGTTTTTTCCGTTGCGATCAATTTGAGAACGAAGAGTGTTGAGTTGTAGTGCGTGTACGTGTTTGTGTGTGTGCGCGCGCGCGTGGAGAGAGTACGAAGGGGGCAGATTTTGCATTGAATTTTACTGTTTTTTCTTGATTGCATAGTCTTCGAGAAGGGTATTTGTACACGTTGTTTCTTAATTCTACATTCTTCCAGTTTTCATTTCCAACAATTTTTTGAAGGGGGGGGGGGGAGGAGTTGGAATGGAAATTTTATTCGGCATGTGAAACAAAGAATAATCTTCGCTGTGAAGTCCGTGACGTGCGTGACAAGTACTACCATGTCGCATGCTCCGAGCTCTCCGGATATATAACTTATATCGAAACTTAAAAAAAAAAGAATATAAAATGTTAGCCCTAGTCTTTATTACCGGTACGTAGAAGGCTACCTTTCTAAAACCTGGAGCCTTCTGAAACTTCCTGAAAGCTGCAAGATTATAAAGAGGGTTCAACCTAAATTGAGGACGACACAGCGAGCTGTGGAAAGGAAAATATAGGTGTGAAAAGAGCAGAGTGAGTCAGAGAACAAACGGTGGTCAAGGACATCATAGTTGAAATCAAAACGAAAAAATTGACATAAACGGGGCACGTAGCGCGTAGGAAGGATAACCATTGGTCATTAACGGTAACTGACTGCATTATCAGAGAAAACAAATGCGTGAAAGAAAAACAGGAACTAAGGTGGTCTGGTGAAATTTAAGAAATTCGCATGTATAGCGTGGCAGCAGAAAGCACGGGGCGGGGTTGAGTGGCGGAACATTGGAGGGGTCTTTGTCCAGCAGTGGGCGTAAATAGACTGATGATGATGACCCTCATGAAACAAAGCAAGTCATGAGTGTACTGCACGTGGTTAATGTAACTATCGAGATGTTTTTATACAGGTGAGCATAGTCATTGTACCATAAACGTGGCTCAAAAAAAAAAAAGGATTGGGTCATTTTTGTGGGGCTTTTGCACTAATCTTACTAATTTTAGACGTTATCCTGGATAAATGCGAGGTCATGTCGGTAATTTCTGCGTTGTAGACACGTGGTAATGAGTCATATAATCAACAGTAGTGATTGTAATGAAACCAAGCAGTAAGAAAAATTGTTGGCTGCCACACCAGGAATGTAGACTTATTTTCAAGTGACGCACGGGATGTGGAGGAAACATGAAAAAAAAAAAAGGAAAGCATGCTGTTTGATCACACTCAGCAAGCAGTTTAATATAACCTGACTTGGAGTCGTCAGAATGGCGTTTACTGGTCTTCAATTCTCGCTCGGCACCTCTCGTATATTTGTAAGCGTCGTATGCTCCATAACCTTGTTATCTTCAAAATCTCTGTGTTTCAACTTGGTTTGCCTCTTTTATTAGTCATTTCAAACTACTTAACCCGTGTAAAGCTTTATTTCGCGATCAATACTTCTGCGTATCGCACGCAAGTAAGAATGCTTGTTGTACAAGTGGTTTACGAAATTTCCCAGCGCTACCCCTTTATTTGCACGCAGCTCCTCATAACTGAAGTGCTCCTACAGACGTGTCAGCTTTCGCTGCAGAGGTGTCGGCTTTAAGATACGCGATATGTAAGTTGATATCGATTATGTGCCGTCTTCAACGCTCGTGTGGCAACGACCTTGTCAAGCGTGCTTTGTCTGCTGGACTTCAGTGCATAGTGGCGAAGACATTGACGTTTTTTTAAGACCAGCCAGATCACAAGTCCGGTCGAGTGACTGCCAGCAGCAACGGAGCAGCAACGACCTTGTAAAGCGTGCTTTGCCTTTGACTTCAGTGCATAGTGGCGAAGACGTTGGCGTTAATTCAAGATCAGTCAGGTCACAAGTCCGGTCGAGCGATTGCCAGCAGCAACGGAAAAGCAACGACCTTGTAAAGCGTGCTTTGCCTGTTGGGCTTTAGTGCATAGTGGCGAAGACGTCGACGTTCATTTAAGATCAGCCAGGTCTCAAGTTTGGTCGAACGATTGCCAGCAGCAATAGAGCTGCATTGACCTTGTAAAACGCGATTTGCCTGTTAAACTTCAGTGCATAGTGGTGAAGACGGTAATGTTCAATATCAGTCAGGTCGCGAGTTCAGTCGAGCGGTTGCCAAAAGCAACGTCCTTGTAAACCTTCTTTGTCGGTTGGACTTTAGTGCATAGTGGGGAAGACGTTGGCGTTTATTTAAGACCAGTCAGGTCACGAGTCCGGTCGAGCGATTGCGAGTTGAGCCGACTAGTGCGCTCTAAATTTGCACTGATAAGTAATTGTTCTCAGTCAGCAACCGAGCTTCGTTTTTTTTATATTTTCTCACCAGAACAAGTTAGGAGTTGTCTGGTCAGTGTACTTTTCATCATCAGTGTACTTTTCATCAGACGCAACACCCACCACGCATCAATTTCGTTGGATCTTCATCGCCATAATCTGTTTGGATCACGTTGTTTAATGTGTATGTTAATAAATTGAAAGGCTAAATGCCGCGGGAAGTATTCCGCCTGGCGTGGGTCCCGTCATAAAGTCTCCCACGAAGGTGTGATATATGCATCTAAAATGCGTTTCATAAGTTACAAGTGTTCGAAGGTCACCGCCGTAATGCACTCTTAACGAAAACATGCAGTGATGAAGGGCGAAAAAATGCTCGGCATAAAGCACTTGCGCACATATATGGACGGTGGGATGGAGTGGCAAGGGTAAACCACCACCGTCACTGTCATGGGCTTTTAGTGCGTTACCTTTAAATGCTCAGCGTGTAATAGAGCAGCAGCCGTCTCTTTTAATTTCCACCCATTCGTGTTTTTGAGTGCATTGAAAAAAACCTCCCGCCCCGTGTATGGCTCGTGTTGTTCGCCTCACTGAAAAACTCCGTTTGTATTGGCAGTCGCTCCGCATGGATCGCTAAGCGTTGACGAATGCATGTTTCGCGCGAGCCCGCCCGGAAACGTTCGCAGAGAACGCTCACGCACCGCTTCTTGTTCTTTTTCTGTTTTTTTTTACTCGCGTGTGTTGCGTTTGCTTGGCGCGCTGCTTTTTTTTTTGCCACGGTATCAGCGCTTTTTGCGACGCGCGAACTGCGAACAAATGCGCGCACGTTTGATTGATGTGCGCTACCTTTTCGTTCCTGCTGGAAGATCTTCGTGCGCTTCGGAATCGCCCGTAAGGCTGAAGGGGCGCCGCTGTATGACCGATGTTGTTCGCAAATGTAGCAGCTTGAGAGCTCGAAAAATAGGCGGTGAACGGCGCGCATAAAACGCTTCTCACTTTCCGTTTCTAACGTTTGTACTTTCTTTATTTTTTTTAATCCCTCGTAAAGCGGGAATCCATTCTTGAGTATTTTCGTTCAAAAGGTCTTCTGCTTTTGAAGGATAGCTAACCTCCGCCAGGTACATGTATCGCATCTGTGCGCTGGACACGGAAAGTTTCGAGATGGACGAAAAAAAAAAAATGGCAGCATATCCACGGAGTGAATGATGGAGAGTGGGGCGAAGCATTCGTCCGTCCATTCGTTCTTCCTTCCGTCCGTCCATGCGTCCGTCTGTGTAACCGTCCATGCGTCCATCCGCCCGTCCGGCCGTGCGTCTGTTCGTGCGTCCGTCCCTGCGTTCGTGCATGCATCCGCCCCTGCGTCCGTTCATGCGTCCATCCATGCATCTGTCTGTGTGTCCGTTCGTCCATCTGTTCAACGCTCCAAGTACCACAATCTCGCATCTTTTCATCATATATTCCCCATATAGAAGCGCCGCCATGCAGCGGACATTCCAAGGACTAAACGAGAGGTGGCACACGCACACTTTCTTAAGGCTTGCGCTTCGGGTCTACTTCCCACATTTAACCACTCCTAGTTCATAGTATATACTAGTTCACTGTATGCATGGCACTGCGGCCCAACGCTCGCTAAACCTTTCTAAAATCAAGGAGGTAACGCCCAGCGAGTATAACGTAGCAACCTTTTTCTGTCAGATTGTGCTCAATGTACATGCCAATGACTGCTAATGGGAAATGAGAGACAGGAGAATTCGGCTTTTACTTTTTACGGCTTGCGCTTCGTATCTACTTCCCACATTTAACCACCTCGAGTTCATTCATGATATATACTAGTTCATTGTATTCATGGCACTGCGGCTCAACGCTCGCTAAACCTTTCCAAAACTAAGGAGGTTACACCCAGCGAGTATAACGTAGCAACCTTTTCCTGTCAGGCAGTGCTCAACGTACATGCCAATGGCTGCTAATGGTAAATGAGAAACAGGAGAATTTGGCTTTTACTTTCTTACGGCTTGCGCTTCGTATCTACTTCCCACTTTTAACCACCTCGAGTTCATTCATGGTATATACTAGTTCATTGTATTCATGGCACTGCGGCTCAACGCTCGCCAGACCTTTGTAAAATTTAAGGAGGTTACGCCCAGCGAGTATAACGTATAACCCTTTCTTGTCAGATAGTGCTCAATGTACATGCGAATGGCTGCTAATGGGGATCGCAGCGTGTGCGTTAACTAAAAGGCAAATGCTCCTGTCTCTCATCTCCATTAGCAGCCATTGGCATGTACATTGAGCACTATTTTTTATTTTTCAACAACGCACAGAAGAAATCTCTCACCAACACCACCTTGGAGGTCAAAATGTTATACTTGTTACATACTACAACGGCTACGAGGGACGAACGGGTGGCGCTATCAAGAGCTTCGCCCCTAAAAAATGGGTAAAGAAAGTATGGTTCCAATGTTGATGCCAAGCCGTAATGGCGCAGTCAATGATGAGCGGCCTTGTGCGCACGATTAGTGGCAACAAAGACATTTGTCACTGTCGTTTTGCTTAAGATGGTTACCGTGCCATTATTTGCAAAGTCACTAGGAGTGTTATGGCTCGTTAGGATAAAAGTTTTGTCGATCTAAATATATAGACTGTTTTCAATTGTTAAGATGAAACGTTTTCTAGACGTTTTAAGTAATTTTTGTTAAAGAACTTATACATGCTGGAGGAAACATGGTTGCTATATGGTCGCTGAATCAACGCTATAGGCAAGCACTTTTTTTTACTTTGTTCGGAATGAAACGGTTATATCGCCCAGTGTTGCTTGACAAATCAGTTAAATTATTGGATGCTTTCGTAGACAAAATATTAATCCAGTCTTTTATTGAAACCGTCGTACACGCGGTACTATATGCGCTATTTTTTTAGTTTTACTGCTTCGTTTTTGGGTGATTTGCAGTGGGACGAGCCTTTTTTTTAATATACTTTTGGTGAAGATAGCACCCATAATTAACATGTTATGTTGCAAGCGTGACTTTTTTAGTTCAGGCTGCTACAAATATGAAATGTCCTTATTTGGAAAAAGAAAGAACACAATAGCTGAAACAGGAGACAGAAAAAGAAGTATGGGCTGGCCTAGCTGGTTTTGTTTTTATTTTTTTCTCTAGTATTAGGTATTTTCAAATAGCCTAACTCTCCATTTGTGGTGTATTTCTTTTCATCGTTGTTGTTTCATCGTTGTTTTCATCGTTGTCGAGGCCGCTAATGCCCGTTACAGATTAAGTATGCTGTCATAAGGAGTAACATAAAGGACTTCCTACGCTGGGTCTTACTCACAGTGGTGGTAAATGGGGCTAGTTGGTTGTTCGCGGTCGTTAAGTAACACACACGCAAAAAAAAAAAAAACGACGAACGAGCATATAGAGACAAACGAGTGCTGTTTGTCTATCTGTGTTCACCCGTAGTTGTGTGCGCCGTTATTTTACGACCGCGTTGATACTCGTATCAAAACGATGGACGCGTGCAGAATTTTGGGGGTGCCCCGAAAAAGCTTCACGTGATCTGTGTAGCGCTGCACCTCCGGGCGAAACATCTTGGTGTGAGCCGCGTATTTATCGCGTTCGCTTCACACGGAACGACTGCTGTTTTGCAGACGCGCTCGCTTTGATGCAAACCAGGTCGGGCCGCTTTCTATCATGCAGCGCGCTTGTTCGTGTTTTATGCGTTTCCGACGGACAGCACTTGTAACATTCGTGCGTTATCCGGTGACGCAGCTGCACGGCGGCGTTGGTTTTTTTTGGGCGTGCTGCTAAGAGCGCGCGCAGCGCGCGTACAATTGGTCGGCCGGCCTCGGCGTGTTGTTTGTTTATTCATGTCGATCCCGAACTGCAGCGGCTGGTGGCCACTTCTACACTGTCCTCCCACACCGCGCGGGCGTGTTCCGTGCTTCGAAGAGCGGCATCTCGCGGCGCGGGAGGAGGGGGAAGGCGCTGCGTGTGTCAAATCGAAGACGTTGCTGCTGCAGCCGGCGCCGCCGCTGGCTAGGCCGGGGCCTCCGCGCGCTATCTCGGCCGTGTTCGCGCGACGATTGTGGAGTTATCTGCTTCGCCGTTGCGCTCGCGGGGACACGTTTGGCGGGAGCAACGCTCGTGCACGCGCTCGTTCCTCCTCTTTCGCCGGCTGCGTGGAACCTTGATGACGGCGTACCCGTGGTGCGCTTCTGTGCATCGAAAACCGCGGTAGAGTTGATAGGTAGATCGCTTAGAAACAGATCACGTGCCGCACACACTCGTACGACCGAAATGTGGCACTATACTGAACTGTCTCCTCTGCGCTTCCACGGGCTTTTTGTTATATGTGTGGAGGCGCAGCATTCTGCCGTGTTAGGAAAACGAAAAATTAGGCGTTTTCTTTCTCAGCCGAGGCCGCTCCCGTCAAAAAAAATTGCGTAAAAAAATTGCGATGACTTTTTGAAAGGAGAGCAAATAAATGCTGACTTGGCGCTGTTCGACGTCTTTCTAAGCACCGTCAATAAGCAACCTCCGCGTGCAGTTGCCGGTGTTTGTTTGCGCGGCTCTAATTTCCCTTCCTTTCCATCAGTGTTCGGTGTCCGTGTGGGCGTGTATGTCGCTCTGTGCTGCTGCCGTAGCTGGTTGCTGTAGATCTCCGGTTATATTCCATGATTTGATAAGGTGCCACAATCGGTTAACTTAGCGTGTATTTCAAGCGAATTTCGGTTATCTGCCTCTTTGACGTGAAACACCTATTTTTGAATTGAGCAATTGAAGTTTGCCTCGAAGTTCCGCGTGTATTTGTGGTGCCGGTTGCGTTTCTTCTTGCTTCTTTTTAGCTTACGTGCGTTTATGCTGACCGCGTTTGTGTTGACCATTTGATTTGTTGTCTTTATCGGCTTTTTTTTCTTCCTGTTCTTGTATTTTAGGCGTTTCTGTTGTGCATGTGCTGCGCATACTGTCGGTTATATCCCGACCGCATACTGTCGGTTATATCCCGACGCGTAGCGTAAGTGCGCCTGTAGATACAAGCGTTGGTTGATAAAGCTTAGTGATTACGTTAGTGGTCGTGTTATAGAAGTTGCTATGTGACTCCGTGGTCTCACGTGGTTTGGTGAGCGGCACTCTAACAGCACTGCTGGTTTGCATCCACTCCGGGACGGCTTTCCGCTCTCCCATAGTAGAGTACGTCGTACTCTAAATCGTGAACAACTTTCTCTACGCACAATATCCAGCTATCTATTTCACTGTGTAAAATGTATACTTGACTCGTAATTAACATGCATGCAATACTTTGTGTTCTCTTTCCTACCGTTTCGCCCCGCCGTGGTGGTCTAGTGGCTAAGGTACTCGGCTGCTGACCCGCAGGGCGCGGGTTCGAATCCCGGCTGCGGCTGCATTTCCGATGGAGGCGGAAATGTTGTAGGCCCGTGTGCTCAGATTTGGGTGCATGTTAAAGAACCCCAGGTGGTCTAAATTTCCGGAGCCCTCCACTACGGCGTCTCTCATAATCATATCGTGGTTTTGGGACGTTAAACCCCACAAATCAATCAATTTCCTACCGTTTCACAGCAGTACAGACACGGCATTCGCGTTTCGGGATGTCGAGCAGGCGTCATTATAGCTGCGGGGTCGGCGAGCGAGCATCTTCGTTCCGCTGCGTATTTGACGCCGGCGTTCCTCGACACTTCCTCCGAAACACCGCCGAAGAAAAGCGTCGGCGGGGCACGTTCTTCCACCCTCCTCGCCGTTTCGCTCGAGGGCGAGGGAAAAAGAGCGCGCTGCCGCTGAACGGTAATCGATTCGCAGGCGTCAGCGAGCCGCTGGCGCGACACGCGGTCGTCGCTGGCGAGCTTAGTTTGCCTTGGGACGACGTCGAAGTGCGTGCTGTGTCGTCGAAGCCGCGACCGTACACCAGCGTCCAGGCCGCCTGCTAGTGGACACGGCCCGGCGGGAGGAGGAAGCGTCCGGGCGATGCCGCCGCGAGGACTGCGGAGCGCACGCTGTCCGCAGCAGCCATGCCGCGGCTTCTGGCTCGGGCTGCTGCAGCCACGACGCATCGTTCCATCGCCGCGCCGAGGCTCGCCATTGACGACGGCGAGCTTCGATACGCCGCTCCACGGATGCGTTCCCGAGGCCTTTCGGCGCTGCGCCGTGCGCTTCCACCGCCCGATGAAGCGGTCGTTTGCCGTGCGCCCTGCGACGTGTTCGCTGTGATGGTATACGTGTGGCCGGCGGTGCTCGTACGTGCGTGAACGCCAGTTCTGCATTCATTCACTTTTTACGTTCGCAACTTCTGACGTCTGGCGCCACCAGGTTTCTTAGTTCCTGCAGCGTGGCTGCGTAGCCTCAAAGTCAGGCGTGGCCGATGCCGAGCCGACCAAAGCCCGCCGAGAAAAGCGGCTACGTTCTGGTGCTGCACGTTGTGCCACGTTTAGGAGAACTTCCAGTGCCGTACCTTCTTGCGGGCCTGCGTGCACGGTATCTCCGATGATCCCCCCTGGAGTACGCCCTGTTCCTCCTCATATATGCCGGTCTCGCTGCTTGCCTATAACGTGCAAAGCCTGCGGACTGCAGCCCCTGGCGCGCTTTGCCATCGGGTGTGAGAGAGGAAATGCGGGTGCGGTGTGCCTTTTGACGTCTTCCTCAAAGCATCGGCGGGTGATGAAAGCGCGGTGCCGTCGACAGAGAATACTGCAGACAGTGACTGCTCTTTCCTTTTGTAGTAGTCGCAACGCTGGACCTGTACTCGTCGAACCTGTGCGAATCCTGCATAGCTAATTCTGGCGTACATCTGAACAAAACGAGGGCCATTTTCGCACCTCGCTGCGCGTTGCAACGGAACGCCGGAAGGAACTCGTCGCAAACGGAACCCGGTGTCGTGTCGTTAAGTGAGACTCGTGCGGGCCTCGGCGTGAAGTAGTTGGAATTTGCATCGCGTACGGCAGTTCGCAGCAGAACTGCCATTTAAAAGGCCGAAGGCTCTTCGCACGTCCCGTTGCTCGGCGTAGTCGTCGGTCGACCGCAGTCGTGTGACCGGCGTGAAGCGCGTGGCACGCTTCCGAAGAGGCGCTCGTTCGAAGGTGCCGGACCGGTCTCGGGTTTGCATCTGGCCGCCGTTGTGTGCGATGTGTGCACGGGACGACTCCGGCCTCCCTAGACATGCTCAAGGGTCTCTTCAAGCGAAGACGTGCCCGGCCCGGACTGCAGGTAACGTGACCTTCGGCGTACGCCTCCTGCACTGGGTGCTTATCGTAGCAGACACTTCTTAAGGAGAAATCGCGCATGTCGTATATCGTAGAGGTTGGCTCTTAAAACGGCTCACAAGGGCAATGCACTGAAACCCGTTGGTATGAGCGTGTGACACGACTGTTTTCGGCTCGCTAGTGAACTTCATGTATGCGTTTAGGATAGCCGCGTTATCGCGTGGGCTGGTGAAAACGCTTGTAGATGGTTATTCGAATTGTTATAATTGGGAAATTTTCCATACCCATCTGTACCTTGTGGTGCGTCCAGGTCGGACGAGTAATTTGCTGGGAGAAAACCTTTAGCTGCATAATTGAATTAGCTCCAGAAGCCTTCCTTTTGTGGGTCAACTTAATTGTTGCATATTGTAAGCTAGCTACGCGACTACATAAATACGGACAACTCATCGTACATGTATTCTAAAAAAAGGCGATGCGCGGAATTCCCATGTTCACCTTCGTGCAACAGTGTTCTGGTTTCTGTTCTGCTTTCTGTTCTGCTTTCTGTTCTGCTTTCCGACGGAGCAATCGTGGGTCCATACTGCACTGATTTCTCGCTGCTGCCTGTGCACTCTTGTATACCGAACGTAGCGTGTAAGCGGTGCCTTTAGAAAGACGCAGCAGACGTAGTTCAACGACAATCGATAGTCGCACCATAGCGTGCGAACGAGCTCTGAATAACGGCGAGCTGGTTTGGCCGGCTGCAGTCTTGGCTCAAGGTTACCTCTGCCTACGCGCAACTTTACGGGCATCGTCCCGGTGAACTTGAGCAATTGTTGCGTGCGCTGCTTCTTTGACATTCTAGTCTGTTCGTAGCTTTTGGAATCGTTAGAGTGCGTTCGCACGAGGGCGCACATATGTATGCATAAGAAACACTAATCTGTACGAACACGCAAACTTGGGCGTAAAAAATGGAGATCTTCGCCGAGTTTTCTTTTTTCTTCATGAAGGAGTGTTGTATGTGGTTGATACTTGATGGAGGTAGTGAGCGGCTCTACATGTTCCATGCCACGTTTTTGGGGGGCCAGATGAAATAATTCACAAGAATCGCGATCATAGGCGTGCGTAGGTTCTTCCTTTGAGAGGCAGGGAGAGCGAAAAGTTATCTCCCCCCCCCCCCCCAGCGTTGGTCTAGTACCGAGGACAACACGGCTGAACAATATATGCCAAATTGAAATAGGAGATATGACATGCTTCTTACAATGCCTTTTGTGCCTACATTTCCGGAAGTAAAAATGGGAAGTAGACTGTTCTTAGAATGCAGTATCAGGAATGAGTGATCACCTCCCTTTTAAAGAACAGCAAGACAGGTCTGACTGAGTAAAATTATGGGACCCACCCCCTTACCCCCCCCCTTTTCCTTCCGCCTATCATGTGTGCGCCCATGGCCACGAAGAACCGGTTAAAAATTCGGGAGTGCTATAAAACGATATATGTATTTTTGCAGTTGGTATGGCTAATCAGTTCTACGCAAGCCCGCAAGAAAAAGAAATGTTCTTGTTGTAGGAAGCCGTTCTGGTTCGGGCATTCGATCCTAGGAACGCTTTTCCAGGGCGGTCGTCCTACAAGGGTGCGTCGTAGGTGATCGCGCTACGTTTTATCGCCTATCCTGTAGCACTGTTTTTAGGCGCGAAGCTCCTTAAGGCGTAGGCAAGTCCGGCGTTGTAGTAGTCACCGCTAGTACTCAAAGCGCAAACTAGATGGTGCTGCGGCGCTCGCTCCACTCCTATGCGTGATCTCGTGTGATTGGTGACCGCGTTCGCTCTTGGCGCACTTCCTCTTTCGCCGGCATTCTGTGTGCTTCGAGTATGAGCGACGAAGACAGGGGGGCGGTGTGGAGGGCTTGGAAAACGGCTGCAGTTTGTGCTCGCCGCCTTTGCATGATGATCGACTGGGCAAGATTTACGGAGGATTCACGGATTACCGATGTACCTCTGGAGCTTCGCCCACTCATTATCATTCACTCCGTGGATATGCTGTTATTTTTTTTTCATCCTCGCTCTGAACGAGTTTGCCCATCATGTGGAACGAGTTGTACATCATGTGGAGGCTCGTCTCACTCACCGACTGCTCATACATGCAGAGACGTTCGGAGAACATGGCTCGGTATCAGCTGGTACTCTCATAATTCACGGTGGTAATTGACTGCTTGCGAAACGTTGAGCAGATCAGCTGTGGGCAGCTGTGTACTCCAAGGTGACCAGCCAGAGCAGCGCGCCTCGCCACTACTTTCAGCGAACGACGAGGCGTCTTCTAAGTACGGGAACTCGCAGGACACGGACCGCCTTCCTCCAACAATGGCATCCATGCTCGCTTGGACCAGGTTCTCGGTGTAGGTTCTAAAGTGGTACTTCACTCTCGTCAGTGATTCACGGTGGCGATCCCGTGGAGTGCCCCAGAGCCTCGGCTTTATCGGAGACCGCAGCGACCATATGAAGCGGTCCTCGGGCCTGGTCGTCTCGGGAAGCACCGAAAACCAAGACCCTTCGTCGCCGGGCATGTGCGCGGCAGCTTCGGGCACCGCGTCTTCGGCAGAAGAAGAGTCGGAGTTGGCGTAATCCACCGCCAGCTTGTCTATCAGGGGCAGGAGGTCCTCAATGTCGTCTTCGTGAAGGGACGTGTGGGACCAGGAGTGTCGCCGACTGTAACCTGAGTCTGTTGATGCAGAAAGGACGCAACTGTGTGGCACGTCTGCGCAATTCCAACGTTGGCCGCGTCGAGAGTGCACATTCGCTGATAACTAATCTAATAGTGGTGCTAAAGGCAGTCCGCGCCTTTCTGAATGCCCTCTGCGTTTCCCATGAAACGTACTTAAGGCACACGATAGAACGATTTGCCTCCCTCCCTCCAACTCTTGTGGATCACAGAACCAGCCGACAATATTTTTGTGAAATAAGAAAGAATGCGATTGATTTAACTTCGCGAAAGTTTTTAAAAAAACTTCAAAAGAAAACACAATAAAACATGGAAAGCAGCGCAAACGTAATCACTCTTAATATACATGACATCGCTATGGAGAGCTCTGTAGATAGCGTATACATAAAGAAGCCTACATACGACGCATAACTGGAGAGCACAAAATATTCTTGGTAGTATTTACATGAATATTGGTTGGAAGATTTAAAAAAGAATTGCTTCATTGAAAGGTGTTACGGGAAACCTAAAGCAGGGAAAGAAATCTGTTCATTTACGAATCTGCGCTCCGCATTGTCCAAGATGGACGATAGCACGGAGGGCTTATAATATTTCCAGTTCTGCTGCCGTTGTCTTCGCCGTCGCGTGTCACGTAGCAATATAGATCGTTACACGATGCAAGTACACTTTGGGGGTCGATGGCTGCAGACAGACGTCGACACTCGAAGCTGCCATCATCTTCATTCCCGATTTTACTGTCCGCCGCGGTGAAACAGTGGTTAAGGTGCTCGGCTGTTGACTAGAAGGTCGCGGGTTCGACCCCGACCGCAGCGGTCACGTGGAGGCGAAGTGGTAGAGGCACCAGATGGTCGAAATTCCTGGCGATTTCCTTTACGGCGTCTCTCATTAACATGTCGTTTTGTGACTTAAAGCCGCAGATATTATTAAATCTGATTTTGTTATTTATGAAGAGAATTACACTCGTCACTTTCCCAATTACACAAAAAAGCACGCTGCGGTAATTGCACAATCATTCAGCGAGAACGATGCAATGTGCAATCTTTTTTTTTTTTTAATACACTTAGAAAGATGCAGACTGTAGCAAGCCGGTTATCCCGGACTGGTTAACTTCCCTGCATTTCTTTCTCTGCTATTTCTTCTTTTAGAAAGACATCTGTTATGTTGAGCTACAGTTAAGAGTGTCTGCAGTGCGTTCCTTTAGATTCCTTTGTTTTTGTTTTTTTGTGTTCTTAAATGTTTTCTGGTATTTCGATAGAATACAAGAGGAATGCATTTCGAAAGTTAGTGTAATATCGTACAAATTTTCCGTCTCTATACTTTCCCGAAACTGGCAAGTCGATTGAGGGAAAAAAAAAAAAACTATTTTATGAGGCGGTGTATTCAGCTACACGTGTGTGTGTGTAAGCCACATTCATTGATCGACGCTGAAGGAAGCGCCGAGTGCGTAACTTCTTCGGAGTAGGAGGAGGAGGAGAAAAACTTTATTCAACAGAGGAGTTTGCGAAGTCGCCTCGAGCCGAGCGCGTTCGTTTCTGCTTCGCCTTATTGCGCGTTTCCGAAGGCCGCCCGTTTATGTACGTAGTCTTCTCGCCAGCGTGCGGTGCTCGTTGGTCTCGTCGAAATGCGTCTTTCAGCTTTTGCACCGCAGTTTGTGCGAATTCCTGGCGTAAAGTTTCATTCCTTGCTTTCTTTCTGTCTCGATTCGTTCCTTGTCGAGACGATTTCTCTCTCCGCGAACGCCGCCGGCGAGAAAACGGTGGTTGCATGGACGCGCGCCCGACCACCGCCGCTGTTTATTGACGATCGGTTCTCCCATCGAGCTCGTTTAAACACGGAATCGTTTTTCGTACGGCAGATTCAGGGGCGCGCTGTGTAGCGACGTTCGCCCCCCCCCCCCCCTCGCTTTCACCACCTCTGTACCCTTTCCCGCGCAGTCGTACAGCAGGCCCTCGAGGGCCTCTGTGATGGTTCATGTAGCGGGCACCGTTTCTGCTCTTCTTGTTAATGCGTTTCCGGTGAACGCGCTCGCAAAAAAAAAAGGGGGGGGGGGAGCATACGACGGGAGCTTTTATTATCTCTATGTCGTTTCCTAGTCTGCGCCTTGCCGCCGATCGTCTTTGTCACTCTACGAAGCCAAGCCCGGCGCAGTTTTGCCGTTCGCGCTCGCCCATACACGCGCCGTTTGTCGCTTTGCTTTAAAAAAGATAGGTCGTTCTAACGCGGAGACGAAAGCGAAGTCAAGACACCGCAAACGCCCACTCACAACTGAACAGACTCACAGCGTCAGAAAAATAAGGTAGACGCCAAAACTTGCGTGTGCATTGCCCAGGCAAGAGGCTGTACCAGTCCGGCACGCGTGGTGGTTCATACGCGAGCGATAACTTTTCGTGCATTCGATTTCAAAGCAAATCTCTGAACAGGCGCGTTTTTTTGTTTGTTTACCTTTTACGTCACTGCGTGCCTTTTTAGTTCTTAATTGCCGTTTGTGGAGCCTTGACTTCTCTTGAATCCGTACTTACGCGCCGCCTTTTTTTTTTTGCATGAATGCCTATCAACGATCTCTGTCTCAGCTAGTTGTTCAAACTTTGTCTCTGTTTTTAATATGTTAGTGGGTGTGCCTGGTAACGGGGGGCGGGTGGGGGGGTTGCGAATAAGCATGACACAAAAAGGACGCGTAGGATTCGCAGAGGCGGCTACGGCGCTGCACTTTTTGTTTTATTGTTGACGATGGTGTCAATGCAACGAGGCTTTCTTTATCGTTACTTCGTCGAGAAGCTAGCGTTAATTTTAGTTACAGTACAAAAGAAATGCATTTTTCCATTATGAAGATTTCCTACTCACCCGACGATTTTTGGGTGACAGGCATATTTTCCTTCATGCACGAATAATGATGCACTGTCTATAGTGTACAAAATTCACACACGAAAATCGCAAGTCGCTCAATAGTGTTTTTTTTTTACATTCTAAGAAAGAAAATGAAGTAATGTGCTGTTTTGTGTCGGTTTCTGTAATTACTTGTAATTAGCATGAAAGTAGTTTTTTTTTTTCATTATTGTGCTGACAGCCGTGTTACATTTTGACATATAGAAAGAATGAAATCATGGGCTCCAAATGCGTATGCAATTTGTTTTCCGCTGCATTCACTTCGAGAAGAGAAAATTGATGCTTATCTCGTTTTTTGTGGAACACAGCACATCGAACGACCCGTAAAACATCGTAGTGCCTTCGACAAAGTGGTCGGATACAGTCATAAACAGCGCATTGTGTTTAGGTCAATAGATGTACGCTGTGCAGCAAGTTAAATTCGCCCAATCAGCAATGTCTCCGTCTCCGTTGGCCACAAGTCGAAGCTACCAGCATAAAAAAAAGAAAATTCACCCCGTATCTGCATGCAATCTGCAAAACTCGTCGAAAGACGATAGTGTGGAGAGAGCGAGCAAGACATTTATTTGATGTTCTGCGCAAGAAATTCGGTGAATGGTATTCTGGAGGCGCTGCGTTAGTGCCTCGGGCGTGCAGCGAGGCGAACGAGCGCATCAGGTCACGTCACACGTGAGACATAAGCGCCATCTGGCAGTTGTCTTAGAAGACAAAACGCGCGGCTCCGAGACGGGTGTGCGCGCCCACCTCAGAGGTGACAAGACGTAGAACGCAAGGCGATGGGTAGGTGCCACCACCGTTTCGTTTTTTAGCAAAGCGTTGGAAACACTCGCCTTTCCGTGCAAGCGTTGCATGGTCAGCGCATCGTGATAAACGCTACGGTCTTTAATATTACTTATGTATGCCTTTTCTAGTAAGAGACGCACATTCAGAAAAGATACGTGTTGTTATGATGCCCCAGACATGCGCAATAATTGCTTTTTAATTGACAATTGCACAAGCATGAACGCTCAACCTTGAGCAACATAGGTGGGCGCTGCGGTTGGGGGGGGGGGAGGTCGTTTCATGTACCCGATGCCGTTAAGAGTGTGCAAACAGACAAATGTACAGACAGACAGACCAAAATTTTTGCGTCGAAGGTTCCCAAGAAAGGCTACCGTCTTTAAAAAAAAAAGTCCGTACCCAAACGTAGCCGCCGCCGCTCAAGGGGAGCTACACGCCGCGAAGAGTTCCAGTGATTGTGCGCTCAAGTGCGTTTCATCGACTTCAGTAAAGAAAGATTGGTGGATCAGCAGTCCGCAATTAGGAACACGAGGAGAATGACAATACTGCTGTTGTACCGAGCAACCTTTATTTTTCAGTCGTCTCGCCTACGTTTTGGAGTTTCCGCCTAAGAGACGGCCATTAGCTTCGATAGATGACGATTAGCGTGGCACGACTCCCATCTTAAAAACACTGGAGGGCGCAGCAGTTGTTGAATCACGAAATCGAGTAGTGAAGTTATTTGCGTCTCCTCATTGCTTGCTTGTACGCAGTGTGCGTGAACTTCGGCGCTGTTCTGATTGGGCCGTTTATTTCGCTGTCCATTAGATGCATCTCGCGCTGACGAAGTATTGAGTACGTATAACTAAGCTGATACGATGAGCGAAGAAAGGGGGGTCCTCTCGGTGATTTTTGTACTAACATTTGTCTTCACCCAAGCTGCGTCATTCGGACAATTAGGGAAGCCTCATTTTCAACGATGTTCACCTGTTATTGAACGTCCGGATATTTTGTGATGGTTAAAGGCTGCGAGTGCGACGACCGTACAAGAGAACGAGGAATGATGGCGCGCTTGCGCTCAGCGGCCGTGACCGAGCCGTCGCGGCCGGGTCTCAGACTGGTAAACGCAAGTCTTTCTTGTGCCTCGGCATCTTCTATGAGGGGGTTTCTCGACCAGCCGGAGCCCAGAACACCGCGAGGCATGCTTAGTAGGGCACTTCGGCGTGTTAATCGTTCTATATTATAATGCCGAGCTTCCTGTAAAGCGTGCTCTGCCTGAGATACTGAGGCAATGAGGTAAAGCGTAGCTTCCGCAACGCGCTTCACGGCAGCGTTGCGGGTGTGCCGATCTGCTGCCTAATATGAGTTTGCGGTTGCGACTACAGGCATCGAATTTCGGTGTACGCTATGAAAGCATTGCAGGTCACGTATTGTTTCGGACAATTTGACATTGTCGAAATTAATCGGCACCTTTTGGATGCTGCCTATAAGCTACAAGTACAGCTTTGAGGTTCAGAACAGTGTGCTATGCTCCCTTTATATATATATATATATATATATATATATATATATATATATATATATATATATATATATATATATATATATATATATATATATGAAAATGTCGCCTGTAGCACAGGAAGCTTATACAGCCTGTTCAAGTGATTGGCTTGAAGACAGGCATTATGTTTGCGAGAAATATGAATGTTTAACCACCTAATCTGAAAATATTTTGTTAGTAAGTTTACATTGATCACTCTTATTTTAATAGCTTAGTTGCCGCACATCTCCATGGCTTTTCAGAAGGGACTTTAATGTCACCCTTCTGTCTCTGGTGTCTCACTTTTTTTATTTTACATTTTCCTACAAAGTTTACGTTGGCTAAAAGTGGCACGCATTTACTTCAACTATTTTATTGGACAACGCTCGAATTGAGCTTGTGTGCCCTAGTGGTAGTGAGATGTTCCCTCAAAGACAGCATTAAATCTCGTGTAATTCTTAGAATGACCCAAAAAATGGGGACACGATGCGACACAATCTTGCTGTCCTGTTTGGCTGTTACAGGGAGCTACAGGATAAGCAATATGTTAGTGACGTAGAAATATTGCGTGAATCAGTGGCTGATTTTATTTTTACTTTTGTGAGAAGCAGCAATGAATACTGGAATCTCAGAGGTATTTACAGAATACTACATCATCCTAAGAACCTCGCGTGATAATGCCAATTTACTTATTTTGTATTAAAATAGTAAGGGCTCCTGAAAAATACATGATCGTGCATTGCTGATACCTGTTTTGTGACCTGTAGTATACGCATAAGCCTTCAACTGTTGTTGATTATCATACCGTTGTATACATAAAGTGAGTGCAGTTATGCTTTAGTCCTGCATCAGAGGATGTTTGTGTGTTCATTACTAAGCTTCTATTTTTTATTTCTGGTTTGATGCTTCTGTGGCTTTATTTCTCTGGCAACTTATTTTTCTCGGTTGTATGTATGTGGGTCTACACTTTATTCATGTCTTTGTCCCATACACTTGCATGCAAGGAACACTGTGAACTGTTGATGAACCCTTTATTTTTCTTAATTTTAATTTTTCTCAATCTTTACGACACCGAACTGCTTTTGGGTGTGCGTGTATGACAGGCAATGGTTCTACCTTTGCACTATTGATTGTCTGCCTGCACAAACGTGCTGTTGTGCCGGTCAGCCCTGTGCATGTTGGCGCCTTGTGTCTTTTGCATTGCCTTTGGTGCTTCTACACCTTTTGTTCCCTCATACTTTGTAACTAGCTCTGTTGTAGTTATGAGATCACAAAGAAACACTGCTCCTGTTGCCTACTGATTGCCTGACTTGTGTTTAAATTCATTTTTTATTGGTTGCACCTATACTGTGACTTGACAAACAGGCCATTCCCAGCTTAAGCCATTCCTTGAAAAAATGATTGCTTGCATATTATTTCTTGCTGAAATTCAGGCTTTTTCATCAGTCATCTAACATGCACATTCTCGTGGACCTTGCTTACAGCAGCTTACATTTACTTAGCTTTGTTTACCTTTTAATACTCTTAAATTTAAAGATAAGTGATGCATGTGCTGCTGCTTCTATTACTGTTTCTTGACACTTAATTGCCACGAATTATTATTATGGTTATTGCTGTTTTTGCATTGTTTGCATCGGGTAGAATGCTAGACACTGAAAATTCGATTGGCATGGTCTAGCTATACGGTACATTCCAAATGTCTGTGGTCAACTTTTTTGAAAAACAAGCAGTAGAAAAAATGACACCCCTGTTTTGTTTAGCAACAAATTGCTTCAGTGAATGTCAGTGAAAGTGCAGTACATCTAGTTTATCCAGTTAGTCAGTTACTCTTTCCTGAGTAGCTCCTTAAATGTGACTGTTATGCAACAGGGGCCAGTCAGCAGTTCAATATTACTTAAGAAATACAGAAAATTTAAGGAGACATTGTATGTATTTTTGTTGCAATTGATATTTTTTGTAACACAAGGCAATGGTCAAAGGAACAGAGTCATTTTATGACAGGAGCTTCAGGATGAGTGCCTTGAAACTAGCTGTGGTGGCACTGCTACAATGCTTTTATTCCTTTAGCCCCATCAGACTTTACCAACATACCAACACAAGTGCTACATGTGTCTCACAGTAATAATTTAAAGGTCATTTAAATATTAAGTGGTTTTGTCATGTTCAATGACTTTGGTTGCCATACTGCAGTGAGTAGATTCCCCTAATGATGTCATTTTCATTGAATTCCAAAATTGGTTTTCTTACTTGAAACAATGCGTTACGTGAGATCCGATGCAACAGCATATCATTTATGCCAAAGTTCAGCACCCCTGCACCCTCCCTCAATGAATAAGTACCTTTTTTGAAGCAGGTTTGTGCTCTCAAGGTTAGCATGGTTACTTAAATATGAACATGACCTTATGAATTAATTAGCTCCTTGAGCAAATATCACATTTGTCAAGTCACCTCCCTACCTATATTATATTCTTTTTCTCTCTCTCTTGTCAAGTCACATTAACAGGTTCAGTAGGTGGTACCACCATTCGCTATTTAGAAAGTGCATTAGTGAAATTGAAGGAGCACTTTTGATTTTTATGGAATTCTACCTTTGCAAGTTTTTTAGATGATGTAGAAGAAAAATTAAATCAGTGAAACTAAAATTTCGCTGTTTATTGAGCAGGACTCAGAAATTTAGAGCAATTTTTGTTTCTTCTTTCAGATTATAAATGTGTGCAGATGTCAGGCCTTCAGTGTCTCTTTTGAAAGAAACGTAGCCTTTACCTTGAGTGTAAAGGCACACAGAAAGTTTTTTTAGACAATACAGAATTTTTAATAAAAATTCTAAGACAACCAGGCCTCTGTCATCTTCACACATGAATTCGATCTCATTGCACAAAAACTTGGTTGAAAATGCCGGGCACAATCAGTTTTAGTTTCACCCTTGAAGCTTGAGTATGAATATTTTGAACTATTAACAACTTTTGTGATTTCAAAAAAATGAGTAAGTCATAAATGATCATACACTACAACTTTGTAATATAAACAAGTGCACTTAGATCACTATATAAAATGCTAATGTTTGTATTCCAATGTCATTTTAGTTGTGGCAAAGCATTTCCATTTTGATATGCAGTATGTGAGCAAGTATGTGGCAGGAGCGGCGTGATTGTCATAAGATTTTTATTAAGAATCTGTATTATCTTAAAAAATGCCATGTATGTATGATTAAAAAAAAATTATAACTGAAATTGTACATAATTCCTTTCTTTTAAACAAAATGTGTACAGTAAGCTTTTTTTTTTTCACGGCTTTAGTAGGACGCATGCTTGTCTAAACGGTGTTACGAAGTTAAAAATTGTTCAATAGGGAAGATAAAGGTCCATTTGCACTTCATTAAATATAGGAGAAACAAAAAATTGTCATTAAGGTGCTGGCCAAGATTCTCAGACACGAGCATGTCATTCACTTTTGTTTTCATGTGCACTGGCCTTCATTTTTAACCCATTTTGTCTAATGTTGCACTTGTTTAACTTTCACGACTTGGATAATTTTGCCTATTCCTTGATTGCAGCTTCGAAACAGACCTTGGCAATCTTGCCAGGTTTGTTTTGCGTATGGTAATAGACGTATCATGAACTAACCTTCACTCCCTGCCCCTTTTGTTTCACCTCAATTAAGTTCATACCTTAAACCATTCTAGCATGTGTGCTTTCTGGCTTACTTTTCTATTTCCACGCCCTCACATCCCATCCTAAACCCCTCTCTATCACTTGCTGACCTCAACCGTCATTTCTTGACTCGGTGCCTCCCAAAACTTTTCTTTGCATGCCTTCACGTTGGTTGGTGCAGCCGTTCTGTAATGCCCAAGTATACGCCTCTGGTAAGCTGTCATCATCATCAAGTCACCAGGAATCCCTGCTCAGTTCTTTACTCCTTCTTTTTCTTTCATCAAGCAACCACACTGTGCTGAGTTCTTTAATTATGCTAGTAACTGTAAAACCTTCTGCTTTCTAATGCAGTCATCTCTTTCGATGAGTTTGCTTGGAGTAACATAGGTACTCAATTACTCTAGGCAAAAAGTTTATCATATACTGAGTAGGAATTTGTTTAGTGGTAAATGCTACATCTTTGTCAGTGGCAAGAGGGCAGTGTACTTGAGCGGACGTCCCACCTCTCAGCTATACAAAAACAGCCTACCAGGCTTCGGCTCATTTCGCGTACAGCATGGTTTTAGAGCTCTGCCTTTCTGCCGATGTGTTTTCCTGTCACCTTACCAGTTGTATTTGCAAATGCTTTAGGAGGAGTAGAGAACGTTGACATCTTTGCTGGACATATAGCAATTAAGTTTCACCATGTTGATCATGCTGTTGGAGTGCTAAGGGGTGGGGTGGGAGGGGTAGCAAAGGCGAATTTGTCTAGGGCAGACACAATTGTCAGGAGCAGGTTTCACTAGCACATGCCGAGACTGTAGGAAAAGGGGCGAAAATAACATGTTGTCACTTCAACCAACATTTAAATTTGAGTTATTGCCAGCACTGCTACTAAAATTTGAATTAACAAACCAAATAGAGAGATACGAGTCCTTGAAACCTTGCTTTAATATGTCCATTTGTATCTTAAATTACTTTATTCACTGGTGGGTTGTGGCGGCAGGGGTAGTCCTGGTTTCTTCTCCTTTGAGTGATACCCTTAAGTCAAGGCTTACCAGCAGCTACATATGCATGCTTCATCTTGCTGAGCTTGTTTTAATTGTTATAGGTACTCAGACACAATGAGAGCATGATAAGCACATATTTTTCCAACTGGTAAGGACAAACCCATCATCTGGCTCGTGGCGAATTTTTTTTTCTTTTTTAAAGCTCATGGGAACCATCGATGCGAGCTAAATTTATGGGACACGCTGCTCACGGATAAGTATACTGTGCCTGTAGTTCCGTGAAGCCAACAGACAGAATGACTCTGGATTAGTAAACGTAATTGTCGCCATCAATTCAAAGTTAGAATAATAACTGAGCTAGTTGGTAAGTATTCATTCCAAAAGACGGGGCGTGCAAACACGCACACAAGAAGGATGTCAAGACACTGCAGACGCAAACTAACAGCTGCAAAGGCATACAACGGCGGAAAAGAAAAAAGGCACAAAAGCTTATCTGAGTATACCCGTGCTTAGGTGCACCTATCAGTATGGCTCGTGTGCAGGTTTATATGACAAATTTGGCATTTGATTTCTTTCTTGTGCAATTTGATCAACGGTTGACTTGTTTATGTGCTACAACTTTGGTGTGCACTTGCACTCTTCGCTATGATCTTACACTATCAGTAATTACACTAAGAAAAAGTTGGTGAGCCTCCGGTTAGCAGTCTGTGATGTCCCAATAATTCGTAGTTAACACAAAGGCCCTATGCCAAAGCGGCTGTTGCTAAAAGAAACCTTATACACCACTCCTGTACAAAATTAATCAGTGAATTTGTTCATGTGTTTTGCGAAACAAATGCCAGTCCTCTTGTTGTCTACCACTAGTTCATTCTTTCTTTTGCACAGTGGCACAAACTTTACCGAGCATGTTGGCAGCCGTAAAAACAGCAGCTGCTCTTCTGTTCGTGGTTGCTACGCCCCTTCTTTTAGAACTGCATAAGTTACAAGGGAGTCAAGGAAATATTTGCTTGTTAAAGTTCTTCTTCTCTGAGAAAAAGGCTGTTCTTTTTGTCTTTTTACTAGTACACTGTAGCAGATTTACTGTTCGACGTGTCTGACGGCCGCCTTGTGTAAAGCCTTGCCTATGGCTAGGTACTTTCGTCCTCGTGCGTTTTCCAACTTAAATCAGTGGGGTAGTATTCTTTCCCTTTCATTTTTTCCTTCTTTTTTTTGCGTGTGCAGAATGTTTTCGTGCATATAGTCAAGGTATCATTAAATTTGTGGTGCAGATTCCTGTTATTGTGGTCCATTGCTTGAAAGCATGAGCGGCCATTCTTACACAACCCTTTAACGGTGTTTTCCTAAAGCTGCTTTTTTTTTATTGTGTCCCAAATATCATACATATATCAAAGTTTGTGTACTCTCAGGAGCTGTATAATGCCCCTTTATGTATTTTTGTTTTTGAAGACGTTCCGCCCATTTAATGGTCTGTCAGTATCATCTTCTTGTCTTTCTATTTTTCATACAGTCTTGTCATCAGTTTAACGTGCAGTTGGTGTGTCGGCGAAGTTGCTTTCTGAAAGCCCAATGACCCTTTTCTGAATTGTTCGTCCGGCTTTCTGGCAAAGTGAAGAATCTACTTTTAGACATCAAATTAGGGTCCTTGTATTCCATTATTATGCATTATGAAATGGATTTTGTTGATGCTATAGCACTGACATCACGGACAGCAGTCAAAAGCTAGCTCATGTGGTTAGCGCTTTGCTTTCATCTTGATTGGGAACATGGCTGTCACTTAATGAAAGAATCAATAGAAAAGAAAAACCTTGGGTGGGAGAAGCGAATGCAACATTTAGGAAAAGGGTCCATTGTTCTGCATTGACAGTCATATGGCGTATTGGTGCTGGCGATGCATGAGCTGCCTTTGTGTGTGTGCTTGCACGTTTTCCTTTGTTTACTTTGTTTTGCGGTAGCAAAGCGGCTGCTGCGACGGTTATTGCATGCCTGGAGGTCACACATCGCAAATCAGCATCGTGATAAAGTTGTGCATTGTCCAGTTCTCACTGCTGCGGTTGTTGGAAAACGGCACGTGAACTGTGGCCTGCTCGTTATAGTGTGTCAACATTCTTTGTCAGTGCTCTTTGTGTTGTGTGTCAAGTTTGTTAGTTGTTTATAATTTGTGTCTTTATGTGTGATAGTGTTGGCAATTATAAGGTCAAGAAGCATGTTGATTTTAAAGAAGGCTAGTTGGGCTATGTGATAGTATTGGTGATTAATAAAGTCAAGAAGCATGTTGATTTTAAATAAGGCTAGTTGGGCTCCCATTATGCACAAGATAAGGTTGCTGGAGGACCGCAGCAACTCACTGATACGAACAAAATCCCGTCTTCTGTTGTGTTGTACTCCATCGAGCACAGGATTGAAAAGGGTTTCAGAGCTGAAATGTTTCTATGCATTTTAAGGAATCTGGAGTTACCTTAAGTGTCAGAAGCTCTTTTCAATAGCCTAGACTTAAATGTTGTAATGATTGCTTTGTTTACCCATCCTTTTTTATTTTCGCATGCTGCCATTATAAAAAAAAAATTAATAGTAGAGGTTGCAAAATAAATCAACTGTATCCCGAAAACATTAAAGGTTCTAAGTATGCATGATCATAAGCAGAAGTATGAAAACCAAGTCATGACTAGTTCGCGATTTCAATTCCTGGCTACAGTAGGGGAATTTCAGTGGGCTGAAATGCACAGGCACCAGTGTACTTAAATTTTGGTGCACATCCAAAAACCCCATGTGGTCAGAGTTAATTTACTGTCCCCCGCTACTATGTGCCTCAATATTGTATCGGGGCTTAAATGAATAAAAGCTTATAATTAGTGAATTACTCCAGTAAAGCAAGTTTGTTATAACAACATATATTATTCTCAAACTGCAAACATGTGTTTATTTACTGGGCCCCAGATTGCATTATCATAAATGCGTATGCTAATAAAGCCATGTTTTGTGAATACTTCGGTATTTTCTGCATTGCAGAAGCTCGAGTATGTTAGCTGTTCACATACACAGTTTCTTATGGTATTATTGCAGTAACTTATTTGTTTATTTTGTACAAAACGTTCACTTGCCGTACACATGAAGTGGGGTTAAACATTGAACATAAGTTAAGCAATGCTAGCTATCACTTTTTGGTATGGCCAAATGATATGAATCCACTTGAAAAAGATATGAAGCCACCTAGCATATTTGAGAGTTCTTGAGCCAGGTGTTGCTCTGCACTCAGATGTTGTTTGGTTTGTACGTAGATAGTTTCCTTATGAAACTGCCTGCAGTGCACGTATGATAGTAATCTGAAAAGTCCTTTAACGTAAGCCTGTCTTCAGATGTGTGGAAGTGCTACATTCTTGCCTCCAAGCATTTAATGTTATAATTTTTGAAGTCTGCTTTGATTTTAGTGTGTTCACGTGGGAGGTCTCATAAAGACATAGATATCTTACATGTCGCAGTAACAAGTAGCAGTTTATAATGTAATGAATTGCAGGTTCTCTAGACTAATCAAGTAAGCACTGTGGACAGTTGCCCACGTAAAGATAGCCTGTCACACGTTTCATGACGGATCCAGTGCAGGGCAGATTTGTGATGCTGTGAAGCAAATGTGATAAATGGCTTCCCCTCACTGCTGAAGTTTCACATATATAAAAAGTTGTTATTTATTGGTGGGACTTCGAGGGCACTAAAATGGTATTGGGAGTCCAAGAAACCTGGACTGATCCTGTTGTTGCTCTCGGTGTACCGATATTTGTGCATTCTGAAAGATCTCGCTGCATTACTTATCTGTACTGCCGCGAAGTTTGCCAAAGCAAATTTGTCAATATGGAATGCATATAAAACCCTTGCTGCACATGTATTTCTGAGCATCTCTATACTATTCCTTTTTCTACACCAATACTATTGTCTGTAGCGTAGTTTAATGTAGTGGGATGTTTAGTGCTTCGTAGTTGCTGTAGCCAATAGAAGTAGTAGCATCTACAGAATGGATCCTTGCTCCCGCTCTGCCCGCCGTTACGCTTGACAGCAGGTTGTTTTGCTTTTAGTCGTATGCCATTTGTGTAGCCACATGTCATTACCTATTGTTCAAACTTGTGGAACAAGTGCCTTGTGTGTCTTTACGTAGGCATTTAGTATTCCTCTTTAGTCAAGCCTATAATTGGCACACTGAACTGCAATATTGTTTCATTGACTTACACAAGCTTGCTGAGGTGCTGTTATTTGTGAGTGACTTACTTTCATTTAAAACTTCTTCACATAGTGCTTGAACAAGTGATGTTATCATTTGACCTAGTCTCCTAAAAGCAGGGGTACACTCGAGAAGCTTTTTTTTTCTATAGCACTGCCCATAACCTAACATATGTGTTCTCTTGTGAACTTAGTCGCTTAATATAATACATAAATGCTCATAGCTTTAATCTCAATACTTCGTAACAACAGCGATTGTGCCAATATCACAAATATCGTGTTCAGATTTTGCCACTCCATAGCCAGCCTATTACAGGATTTGCTTTTATAAGACGAGCGTTACAGGTATAGATGTGGCATGTATACCTAAAAGTCTAATGGATTGCTCCTGTTGTGCTTTAGCTTTCCTTTCTTATCGTCACATGTTCTTTCTGTTTCGTGACTCATGCCACAGAAAGTAGCAGCATACTAGCTCTAGCGTTTTGGGATGGTTGTAAGAACATAACCCTATGCATGCAGTACTTTAAATTCTTCTGGCCCATTCCACTCATCTAATAGCATGTTTTTGGCTGCTCAGGGATCTGCCGACTCCAACTACAGCCAGCCATCGTCCGACCTCTCACTCGACGAAACTCGCGAAAAACAACGTGCTGACAGGGAGAACAAGGCATTGGCACAGCTGCGGGCGGCAAGGGTGAGTTTTCCTGTTCTCGATTTTCATGCTCACGAACATGTGTGTGCATTTATTGCTTTCATACTAGATGGAATACACAGTTGCATAAAGCATATCACGTGCAATGTGTATCATTGGAAAGAGCGAATGAGTTTGTATAGCATGTGGAGGTAGTGGTTTACTCTGAAAAGAAACAAACCAGAATGAACATCATTTATAATGTGCGTCTTGTTCCCAGATCTCTCTATCAATGTTTGAACGAGTGGGAAACAATATTGTTTGTGTGTTGGGTGTGGGTAGGCTGGCAAATGTGAATGAATAGGTGGTTGGGTGGGTTGGTTAGTGGGTAGGTGAGTGAGTGCATGAGCTCATGCGTGCATATTCACGTTTATTAAAGACAAATCGACGAATATGTGTGGAATGTGGCTAACAACATCCTAACCATACTCACAATGCCAGTAGGTGCATTTTGGGGAGAATTGAGCAGAAAGTGTGTAAGAAGGTGTATAGGTTCTGAATAAAATACAAATACACACATAAACTGTCTCCTAGAATAGTGTTTCATTAAAGTTATTGAGGAAAACTTTGCTTAAACATACCATGTTTGAGCAATAATGTGTTTTAATTTTTTGCCTAAGTAAGCTGCATACATGAGTCACACTTGTGTTTTTTTGCCTGTAGCAGTGCACCGGTTCTTCAGAATTATTTTTGGGAATTTGTTAATAATTTACTGCTTTGAGTGTATTTGCATAAGCTTGACTTGGTTCAATGTATGCATATGTGAAATGTTGGGGATGCCATATCATGGTGCTGGTTTGCTGCCACATTCACTCAGTGCGATAGAAAAGATGGAGTAACATAGTAGTACTGGAAAAGACCATTTCAGGACCAAATTTCTAGCATACTCTTTATCTAATGAGGAGTGGCCTGCTATGGCTGTTGCGTTGCAAGAACCGCTCTTGCCTTCTCTCCCACATTTGCTGGTTTCAGTTCACAATGCTTTTACTTTCATCGTGGATGTTGTATTATCAGCTAAGATCAATATGCTATTCAAAACTATTAGTATGATTTGTGCACTTTGTAATTCATTCCTCAACTGTTATTACTTCAATTACATATTTTCTTTAGCAAGTAATCATAAAAATTGCTTTTGCATTTTTTTTGCAACAATACAACTAAACCGAGTTGTGAATCATTTATGTGTCAACAAAATAAGTTTGAAAGTTTTTGTTTTGCATGAAATTATGATTACGAATTCAATATTTATAAAACGAAGATCTGTGTATAGGTCAACCAAAATTCATAATGCATCTGATGCAAAGTAATGACTGTGCTGAGAACTGAGCTGTGATTTTGCAAGGCCAGAAATATGTGCAGTCTGTTTGTTCTTGTGATTTTTTACACTATCTTCTTAATCCTTATTCTAAATGTCATTTTATCATCTGTGTTCTGGCTGGGGCAATTATGCACGCTTGCTCGTACATTCGCTCATAAATGCCAGTAAGGTTATCTTTTCTTTCTTTTTCTTCGTAAAATTTTCCAGTGCTTGAGTGGCTTTTCTTATTCCCATTGTTTTGTACTGATACAGTTGCTCTTGCCATTTATTTTGCTTCAGGAAAAAGTAGTAGCATTTACGGTGAGAACTAATATGGCATATGATGGAAGTTTGGATGACGATTCACCTGTCCATGGCTATGCTATCTCGTTTGGAGTCAGAGACTACCTTCAGATCCTGGAGGTGAGGTTTCTTTTTCCCAGCTTTCATATTATTTCAGGCTTACCACATGCAGTAGTTGCACATTTCATTTTGACACTTTTTGCAAGCGGGGTTACTGGAGAGCTTCTTATGTTTTTATGCAATATTGGTTCTAAATCTCATGCTAAATTTATTTGTACATGCCCAGTGGCGGTTCTTAACTCTGCAATCACAGTATGCTAATGCAGGTCATTAAAGAAAAAAACATTTTTACTGTATTAGTCTGTAATCTTTTTTCAACTACATTGAGCTTATGACATTTTGCATGTCCACCACAATGGATCAGTGTTTGCAGTGGTCGGCTGCTGACACAAAGATTGAGGGTTCGTTCCCAGCTGGGGCATTTTGGTAGAAGTGTAATAGTAGAGGCCTGTGTTCTGTCTGATGTCAGGGCACGTTAAGAAACACCAGATAGTTAAATTCCTGGAGCTTGGCACTACAGCTTTTCTCACAATAGTATTGTGTTTTTTTTTTTTGGATGTAAAACCTCTGATATTATTACTATTTTATGACTTGTGTGATAACTATGACCTAATGTTTTGCATCAATGGAAACTGGTGGTAAGAGGAGAAAATGATGTGGGTACAGAATATTGTTTATGTTTGTGTAAATAAGCTTTTGATGACATCATTTTATCGCCTTGTTTAATGTATGCTATGAGTGTGTAGGTTGCTCTTAAGCAGTCTCATAGCAGTCTTGCTTGCATAAGTGAGGCTGCATCACAGGATCATCAGAATTTGGCCTGGTTCCTGTTGTAAAACCATGAAAATTTTTTCGTACAGTTATTTGATTGATTTTTCTGCTGTAACTTTATTACCTCTTTGCTAAGGTGGGGTGTGGTTTATGTGAAAAGCCACGTGATCAAAATATGCATCAGTGCCATAGTTTGCCGTTTCAAAACTTGCAGTACCTTGCATTTGATTGACATGTTTCAAGTGAAGTTTCAAGTTCAGTTTTGTGATGTGCGGATATCACTTGTAAGTACAAGGAAAGTCGTCATACCTAAAGAGGTCCCTCAGTTCATAAACTGTGTGAGAATGTGAACTGATGATAGTAGCCTTTGTATTGCCATTTGTGCGAGAGTGCCACGTGCTAACCGTGCTTTTCTCCCATTGTGCATGCAGAAATTCAACAATGACTGGTGGGTGGGCCGTCTCATGAAAGAGGGCTGTGACATGGGCTTCATTCCTAGTCCAGCCAAACTGGAAAACCTGATTTTACAGCAAACGCAAACACGTAGCAGTAAATTACATTCAAGGTAAGCGTTGACACTTGTCTTTTATTCGTTGGTTGCATTGCACTCGTATTTAGTGCAACTTAAGCTTAAAATGCACAATTCCTTGGAATTTAAACTACCATCTCATCAGAACATTGTTCCGTGTAGCTTCACTCATGGTACAGCGCAAGTGAGAACTTACAGGCAATCATGCCGAGGGAAGTATAGAAGATATCGTCAGTAGTAAACGTGATACAAACTTGATATTAATATGTATAATTATGGTATAGGCTCTAGCTCGTGGGATGCATAATGCCAGCAGGCAAGAAAGTGTCATTTGCCATTATTGCTACGAGCGTTGCTGACTAGTAACATTCTTCAGTTTAAATGCTCAGATATACTCGATAAACTGGAAAGGAGGACGTCCATAGTGCGAGCTCAGAATGAGCTCATGTGTCCAAAAAGCCGTTTTTCCAAGCACACGTGTAGTATACCTTGTATTATTGGCTCAATTATACACCACAAATACGTATGTTTATCTTCAACTGCTACTGATTTGATAATCAAGGCTTCTGTTTCACTTTGTTAAAACTTCATCATACATGAATTATTTACATCTACTATGCAGATGATGTACTAGAAACACTTGAATTTCATCATAATAATGCTTTTCGTGGCAACAGCATGCTCGCGCAGTTTCTGCATGTCTTAGTACAGAATATTATTCAATACATATTGCTATGGGGTGCCAGAGATCAACAAAATAAAGAATACGGCAATATATTTATATGTATTTTTTGCTTTCCTTTAAAACTTTCTTAAAGCAACAACTGAACCACATTAGCTTCAGTAAACGTGATTTATTAAAGTTATGAAGCATAGTGAGACCGTCTTTTTCCTTGCCAACTGCTTTTCTATTCAGTGCTTGAAGCTTGAACTCTTGCATAGTAGCTGGACACAACTATGAATTTCGCCATAACTTCTTTTGCATTGAGAGAACAAATATGTCAATATTGTTCTTCATTTCTCTGGCTTCAATTACAGGGGTTCAACACCACCTACTCCTGGTAAGTCTGAGAAAATATCCTGTTCTCCTACCTTGTTTACAGGACATTAAACATTTCCTGAATAAAAAAAAATGCAGGTGCAAGAGATAGACATGAATGCTGACTATCATCTCTTCTGTTGCATTGCAAACTTTTGGATGGCATTGATAGTTGTTGATTTTTTTTCTTTTTGTTGGTGTTCAGGCCTAACTTGATTGTGTTTTTTTTTTTGCGTGTGCTCCTTTCATCGATGCACATTTTCCGCTATGTGATAAGACCTGTAGATTTCTCTTCATCACAAAGAAGACGACCTTGTGCTGTGACCTATTGAAGTACCAAAAATGTAATCAGTGTAGCTGTGAAATTTCGGCTCTCAGTATTTTGTTGTCAGTAGCATGTGTTTTGTGCAATACCATCCTTGCTTGAACACAGACCAGAACGGTTTGGAGAGCAACGTTGAGGAGAGTGACAGTCCTGGCAACACAAAGCTCGGTCGGGGCGTGATAACCACCCTCCCTGCCAAGGAAAAACGGAAACCATTCTTTAAGAAGGTGAGTTTTCCGCAAAACTGTTTACCGATGTTTTGTATGGATAAAGCAGCATATTAGGTCACTGAATTTCGTTGCCCTAGCATAGTGTACTTCTTACAGAGGCATAGCGACGACAAGTAAAAGAATCAGTTACTATAATAAAATCTAGGTGTGCGGTCGAACCCGTTTATAACAAACTCGAAAGTGCCGCGATAAATGGTCGTTATATCAGTAGTTCATTGCAGTATATGGACCCACCAATGGAAACTTCCAATTAGTTCCCAAATTGTTTTTTTTTTTGTTTTTTTTCCTGTGTATTTTTATTCAAAAGTGCAAACAACCCCTGGGCTTTTTCGCGTGTTAAACATTGTCCGTTTGCTCCTGATTGAGTTCAACCACATCTGAAATGAACTTGCGCCGTTCCACTGAAGTGCGGTACCGCCACGTCGAACCAATCGTTCTTGGCTAGTTGCGTGCAGCGCATCGCTTACTCAGTTCTAGCTGTCGCGTGCCAGTTCGTTTGCAGTCCAATGTATGGGCACGTTTGCGCTTTCTTCACGCATGCTTCACTTGAGATTGTGCCCGGGTGCAGCGAGTTAGCGAGTTGCCCGTTGGTAACACACAATGAAGAATTTCGCGAGCAATGCGCGCAAACAGCCTCGCACGATGCAGCAGTGGTGAATTTGCGAACGGTGGCATGAGGTGCTTGTCCTCCCATCACTCTGTAGAGTAGCTATCTGCAGGTGACTGTAATAAGGTTGATGGCGATGAGTCGAAGTGGCACGTTCATCACCACCTTTCTTTTTTTTATGCTTTTTCGTTGAGTGCGGTGGTGATTATCACTTAGACCGATCTCTGCCGTTACCGAAAGGCGTCAAACCTTTTGCAGTACAGTGTGGTGTTGGAGAGCTGAGCGCTGCAGTGAAAGTTATCAGTTCTCGAATTTATGGCTTCTTGCGTTCGAAGGCATCGTTTGTTAATTGGTTAATCGTAGGCAGTCGTAGATACTGAGAATGGTGTAAAAAAAGTTTGTCATGCGAAAGCTGACTGCAAGTCTTCGTGCTGCCTCTTATTTCTTTTCGTTTTTTTTTCCTCACTTCCGTTCTACCGGTAAATAAACGTCTGAAAAGTGAGGGACCTAGTTCGCAATGCCTGAAGTCTGCGTGCGGTGCTCATCGTGGTCTACGATATGTTCGTCGCAAGTAAACAGCAGCGGGGCACATGCGAGCGAGCGCCTATGTCATGCTTTAGAATGCCTTTTGTAACACTATTTTCACTTTGTATGCGCCATTTGTTTACAGCCACCGTGTCATAAGTGTTTGTTGTAACAGTAGGAGGCTTTGAAAAATGTTCTCTGTATGCACGTGGACTCAGTTTCAAAGGGTAGCATGGGAAAATTGTAAGTGCAGCGATATAAGGTCGTTATAACCAATAGATGGTTATACCTGGGATCGTTGTTAGTGGGTTGAACTGTATATAATTTTTTATTTCTATTA